>NW_028301625.1:16666666-16969696 GCF_987345545.1 Pholcus phalangioides | reverse complement strand
TTAAACTGTAATTTAATCTTAACATTGTATTAAATAAATGTTTTCAAGTAGAAAACAAATTTGCTATTCATTACTGCCATCCGCTGATGATTTATTTGTTGAGATAACAAAAAGATTAACAGGAATGTGCTAAAAATGGTACAAACCAAATTTTTTTGTCCTTTTTCGAAATTCCATGTATTTGACATGCTACAGTGTGTCACAGAATCTTTATTACAAGGGGGGTGCCAAAATATGTGCTTCACGGGCTAACTAAGCATTTTGTTGCAATTTTGTGTTCATGGACACCAGGCAATTGGGAAACCCCATTTCAGATAGAGGGCTGCAAAGCTGTTTTTGCACCAGGAAGCAAAATACTTAAAGCCCATTCCTGGTTGTTGGGTCAACTCAAATAACAGATTGTTCCTCTGTCAATCTGTCTATTGTGTGATGAGGATTGTCAAAGATTCCAGTTGGGAACAATCAAAATGTGCCATAGTAACTACTCTGGATAAAAGAATATAATTGTGAAAGTGAAATGAGGGACCTTGGTGAGAGAAATATATGTTTACTTGCGTTCAGAAATGTTTTTGATGAATTTTGCTAACCGATGTGTAAACAAGCTTAATGATTGTAAAAATCTAAAAATAATTTGTAAAAGACAATTAAACTGCTTGTGGTGTTTTATGGTAAGACATTGTTTTATATCACTTTGTTATCTGTTGATATGGGATACATTAAAAAATATACCAGGAAAACATGCAACATAGCATAATTATGGTGTATGAGCCAGGGTGTATGACCTGGGCTATAGCCCGCTAAGCACTCCTTGTAAATATTTCACTGTATACATGTCGTGAAAATTTGTGGGGATTGTTATAATTATTTTTGTAAAAAGCATGTTTTGGCCCGATGAGCCAATTTAGCCTGTATAATTGAGCAAGTAGTTTTTCTTTGTTACAGCTATGAGGATGAGGCGTTTCCAGTCAGTTCGCTCTGGATTTTCGAGATGTACAGTTAGCTCTCAATTTCTCTGTTTATGTTTTTCCCTTAACCCTTGTGATGTCGTATTTAGTTATGTAATAAAATGTTTAATATGTTCGCGAGTTGCTCATCTCTGTTTTCCACATCATCGGCAATATCCCGATAAATTAGCATACAACATCACAGTAGTTCAAATAAAATCAGAGATCGGCGGCGATTGTGACTCACGGTCATCGCAAGTGGAACTAAAAATATTGTTTTGCATATTCTAGCGTAAAAATTAGCGACTATAAATGAGTAGCTGGAAACCTTTCAACAGAGGTATTGGGTCCCATAATAACTGGAATAGAGTTAATGTGAGAGACATCACTGTCAATCAGAGGCGCTGACCTGAAGAAAACATTGGAGGAACTGAAAATTGATGGTCTTCCTGTATATACAGGACTCAAGCACGTATGCAAGAGGAGGAAGGCGCATTGCATTATTGTTTTTTCAGAAATTATTGCGGGGGGGGGGGGGGGGGCTCAGCTCCTTTACAAAATTTATTTGGGGCTCAAATGGCCTCAGCCTGTCAATTAATTTAAAATTTGGCAAATTTTATATTTGTTGCATTCGAATAAAAATAAAAAGTTTCAGCCCTCACTTAGCATATATTTAAAACCTGTTAACAAGAAAAAACCAGCCCAGCCTCTAAAAGTGTTTTTAGTTATAAACAATGCTGATTATGACCATTTCTACTCTCATATACATGTGTACATATTATTCGAAATTTGAAATTCTAAAAAATATCTGTGCATTAGGCCTGTATAACCACACAAAATTGTGTTACTTTGAGCTGAATGGCTTAGAGATCACAGCAAAATATGCAAAATTTTGGTATCCTCATCCCATACAATGTTGTAGCATAATTTTTCTCAATTATATATATTTCGAACTTTTTAAAAAATATATTTCAACGAATAAGGAACTAGTGATATGTAATAGCATTTAAAACTCTTTACTGAAAAGCGGAATTTTTGTGACATGTGCATCAAGTTCATAGATACTGTAGTTCTTTTTGTGGGTTTACATATGAGGGGGTTAAATTTCAAGTTGATTAATTCACATTGTGAGAAAAAAGATTTTACTAAAATTGTTGTCATAGGTCTCTATGTTAAAAATTTTATTATTTCACAATCTAGAGGCAAACTATTGAAGCTGAGACTTAATTAATTTTTTCTTTAAACAGTTCAGCACTTCTAGATTGCATTTCTGCACTCAAGTCAGAATTGTTGAAAATCTGATTTACACCACTCTGACGTTGACCCCCTTATATTGTGTATGGCAATAAAGAGATTTTTTCACTCGCTAACTTAAATTGGACAAAAGAAAGGAAAAAAAGATTTCAAACATTATCTCCTTTCCTATTTTTAAAATGTGAACGAAAAAGTTTATACTTTGAGCAACTTTTTGCAGCTGAGGTACGAGATACATCCCAGTCAGGTGAAAGTAGACTGAGATTTCAGTCTCCTGCCTGTGATGTGTTAAGTATAACTTTTATGATATAATGCACTATGAATACATTTAAACACAGTTGTTATATTTTGTAATTTCAAACAGAATAAACATTTAAAACAAAGAAATTTACTTACTATTTGATTGAGGAAAAGAGTGAAGAATCAATAGGAGGTAAACCAAGACATTTGATGCAGAAATGTCAGTTACACATTCCTGTGTTCCTGTAACACCCGCAATAACCTACAAAATATAATAGATATGAATAACAATAAATACTAGCAAAAATACGCAGCATTGTCTGGGGAAATTGGTAAATGCACCAAGTAAGACAGCTGAAAACCAGAAATGGTAAACACTGTAAATGTCTAATCGCAAATTTTACAGACGAGCAAAAAACAAGTATCAGGAGCCATAGACCAACATGTTAAGCGACATCTACTGACAAGTTTTTCTACTAGCCACCTCGTTGGGCAATTTGCCTGTTGTGGCGTTGTATTTGTATTTGTAGAGTGAATTAGACACATCATTTCCCAGGTAGGCAAACATGGTATTTAGGGCCCGTTCAAGTACTACGTAAGCAAATTTTTAGCCATTTTTGACCCCCCCTCCCCCCTTGTCAGCAAAATTTCATCATCACTGCCCCCTACCTCCTAACGTATAATGGTGGGATCAAAAACGTACGAGGGAGGGGGCATAGGAGGTGTGTGCGCCTCCACCCAGACAAAAAAAATTTTTTTTTTTAACACAACAAAATTTAAAATTTGTAAATAAATAAAAAATTAAAATTTCAAAATAAAATATCTTTATATGTTATTATAATCAATTTCTGTAAATTTCAATGCTATTTGAAGGATGCTTTAAAAAATTCATTGCGACCCACCCTTTAAGCCATATACGGTAAACCCTTGACCCGCAGAACAAATGTGGTCCTGAAGGTTATCTGATGTGGCTTGCCCCCCCCCCACCACCCTAAACCTAATTTTGTAAAAATGAACTTAGCAGCACATTTACAAATCGCTTAAGTGACCCGTGGCACAATTCCAGAGCATTTAAGTGGCCCATGGCATAATTCCAGAGCATTTAAGTGGCCTGTGGCATAATTCCAGAGCATTTAAGTGGCCCGTGGCACATTTTCAAATCACTGAAGTAGGCCCGTGGCACATTTTCAAATCACTGAAGTAGGCCCGTGGCACATTTTCAGATCACTGAAGTAGGCCCGTGGTACAATCAAAGATCACTTAAGTAACCCATGGTACATTCAAAGATCACTTAAGTAACCCGCGACTCAGTTCCAGAACACTTAAACAATTCGTGGCACATTTAGAGATCCCTTGAGTGACATGTGGCACAGATTTAGACACTTAAGCGGTCCCCAGTGCGGTTCTACATCACTCAAGTTACACGCGTAACATTGCCAGATTACTTAAGTAATCCGTGGCATAATTATGGATCACTTGAGTGATATGTGGCACAGTTCCAGAGCACTTAAGTGGCCCGGAAACATTTCCAGAACACTCGAAGAATCCGTGAAACATTTAGGGATCATTAAAGTGGCTTTGTAGGGGACTTATCAATAGGTAGAATGTTAGTTCAGGTGCCCAATAACTATCGAACGGTTTTTTCAATGTTTGGTGCACAGAATAAGAGGCCATTAAGAATATTTCATATCTTCATAAAGGGTGGTTGATAACATAAGCATCATACAAATCCCCCTACCCCCTTGTCATCAAAAGTCAGGAAATCGGAAACCTCCTCCCCCCTCCCCATCGATGCTGACAAAATACTTGAATGACCCCTTATTACGTTTTGATGCAGAATTATTTTTTTTATACTTGATGCATTTAACATTTAGACTTTCAGTTATCATTTTACAATAAGGGTCAATCATACCTGAGCAATTCTTGAAAATTTGAACCCGTTCTCATTTTTGTGAGCCCCCCTCCTCTCTTGAGACCCAGGTAGGTCCATGCATTAAGACAGCACATCCAGGGCTGCTTCCTGTATGGGGAAAGGGGGCTTTCTTTCTTAGCAGCTATACAGGCCGGCCAAATTGTTTGTACAGCAGATATCTCTGTAACCATTGACTTCACAAACATACTTTCAATTAACCCTTCGACAGTTACGCATATTCAAAGAAAATCTTCTGAATCGGGAACACGATTTTACCAAAATCCTTTGAAAAACGGCAGGGCCTCTTGAGGTAAGACGATGCCTTCCCCCAGTTGTCAACAGTAGGGTGCCGAATTTTCACCGATAGGATTCCTCCCACTGCAACAATAAGGCCAAAAGCATGAATAGGTCTTTTGTAAGTTGACGATAATAGCCTTACTGAGTGTAAAAGGTCCATGAAATTCAGGAAAGAAGTTTTCCGTCAGTGAAAATTCTTCTTTCCTCCTGTTTCTTTGACTTCTCACAAAATTATTCACATTTATAGTGATTATAAAAATTACAGCAATATCATCGGATCAAAATCTGCTATACTGTGATATTCACATAACATTCGATTAAAAATAATTCGATTACGTATCACTGTATGGATACATCTGATACGAATTCGTATGCAAAAATGTATGAACAATAGCTATAATTTTCCGTAATGGAGCGGTGTCACATTTAACCTTTACAGTCAATTTTTAGCTCAAATTAGCGGCCAATTCTATGTCTAACAGCCTATCCGACAATTTTTTTTAGTACTATAGCTTCGATGATTCTAATTAACTTTAATCAAAATTTTTGCACACCAGAATATGGATTAGTGTTCAATCGGTAATGTTATGAAATTTTTAAATAAACCAGAAGCACTACAAAAGGGTGGAGCTGACACGACTTGGGGTCCCTAATGATTCTCATCATTTTTTTCATGCCATAAATTCACTTTGAAAGGGGCCCCTGAGCGCAGGGCAGTGCTGTCTTAACGCATGAGCCGGCCGGGAGTGCAGACGGGGGCCCCGAAAATAAAATCAGGTTAAAGTTTTCGAAAGTAAACATGTAGAGGGCTCTAGAAAGATCACTTTACCTGAGGGCCCATGACACTCTTAAGGCGATCGTGACTAGGGGCCCGGCTTCAGGATAGGGGGAAGAAGTTAAGTTGATTTTTCATAAGTTGGTTTTATTCAATTTTTCTATCTCAGTAGGCTGATACGAAGCTTCTGTGTGCCGGTTACGGTTGTTTAAACGAAAACCTTTTTTTCTTTCTAGTCACCTTTCTAGAGACTGCACTTACACATTAAAGCGGTTTCTTCACCAGAAATCACGTCAATTTAATTGAATATTTATGAGAAATTACAATACATTACTGAAGTTTAAATCAAAATCATAATATGCAGCAAATGATTTTTCCCCCCTTTCAAATCATTATTTTCGATAATGAAGTGAAATATATAGTCCTATATTTTTAATTTGTATGGAGAAATTCAAATCCATAAACAGAAACAAAAAAAAGTCAATATGATATATGATATGCAATAGCCTTTGTGGCAGTGCTCCTCAAAGTGTGCGTCGCGACAAGATGGAAGTATCGATATGTGTGTGTGCCTATTAATGCTTCGAAGGGATTCTTTTATGAATGCACATTACCTACTAAAATATCCCAGGGAGCCACAGATGAACCATGCGTGGGGCAAGGGAATTGCGAGTGACAAAAAAAAATGTCCATCACTAATTTAGTTGATACAGTACTGTGATTTTTGAGAAGAACCACCTCAAAGTGCATAAATAAGCACACAAATCAATATCTCGAGCTCGCCACTATGCCTCTGTGAGTCGTGATGAACCTTCGGAGAATGCTATATGAGTATGTATCCATTGTTTGTGTGTGTGTGAGATCGGGGGTGGGGGAGGTCGTGCCCACGAGAGGTAGTCATCTCACTTATCTAGCCTGACAACGGATTGTTAATCCAGGCATACATTCATTAGCTATCGAAACAAATTGTGATCGGTTATGAAAACGTTCTAGAAGAAAAATACACACAAAACATCTTGGTGTATGAGAGCCAACTGAATTAATATTCAATGAATAGAAAGGACTTGGTGGAAAATGAATCAATGAAACGAATCTGATGCTTCCACGCATATTACCGAAATTAACAAAGAAAACTATTATACGTTTCCACCTGTAGAGCAAAATATCTTGAGTAATCCCAGCTTTAACAATGCTGGGATTATCGGTTACCCATTTTTGGTACAAAGTTTAGATACGCGAAGAATTCACGCTAAGGCGTGTATCGATCGTCTTGAAGAAAAAAAACAGTGCCATATTATCTTTGCCATTGTCACCTGTTATCAGGACTAATGAATCAAGAGCTCATTAAGACTCAAGAATCAAGAGCTCATTCAACACCCCCAAAGAAAAGGGAGGGTTATTTTGGGAGTGTTGGTTCAATATGGATGAAAGTATTTAGGGGACGGGGGAACGCGAGCTTATAGAAATGAGTACATATTCGTGAACAGTTCTGAAGAAAAAGAGGAAAGATATTTCTTTTCTTATACAAAAGTATGTTCGTTAATGAAGACAATACATGTCTATTAATGAGAATATAAGCATCGTCTCGTTTTTCTCAGTTCGGTTTTATACTGTGTTTGCTAAAAGAAAACAAAAATGTGTGTGTGTGTGTTGGGAGATATAATTTGTGACCCGACCAAAAATAAATAAGAGAAATAATTTTTCGGACAAACAAAAATTAAATGACAGAAATAATTTGAGGACCGGTGACAAATAAATAAATGAGAGAAATAATTTTCAGTTCTGCTGACGGGTAAAATAGAAATAAAAACCAATATAGAGACAGTAGTATATGTAGTAGTATCTATGTACTGTATTTAATATTAAATTGAAAATCAAATCGAAAATTACGTAGCGACTATATGAATTGGGCGAAATGTTCCATGAACTAATAAAACTTTTAATTTTTTCCCCCATCTCTCGGTCATTTTGCATGTATACATGATTTTGTACTGTAATTTTTTTAAATACCAAAAAAAAGTTATTTTTTACTGATGTACATCAAGTATTTCAACTTGTTTCGACATCTCTTATTATTTGGTGCCCTGTGCAATTGTACAAGTCACACTGCCCTAAGAATGCCATTAGCCTTATACTGTTCTGGTGGCCTTTGTATATTATTCACGGTATTGCATCGTCACCTTTACTTTATTGGAACAAAGGATCCGTGAAACACAAAAGGTTTAGAATCCTGACTTATTTTATTTGTTTTAATTATACCGGGACATGGTCTCAAAAAGGTTGAAAACTAGCACACCAAACCTGAGTTATTTTTAACTCAGCTTTGTAACACATTAAAATATATTGTAAAATGCGTCTATAATAATAATGAAAGAATGTTTTTACTCTCCGTCCCTGCTGACAACACACACACAGCTCTCATACCACTGATAAAATTCCATTCACTTTCAATACATGTTGTATAGACTTATGGATAAGTCAATGAATAGAAGAATTCAGTATATACTTGTGGGGGGTTATTTACACAGGTTTCTGTGAAACGGTTTATCTACTAGAGAGGTACACATCTATCTGACATTTTCTTTTTTCTCTCTTAATGCACGGCTAGTCACATACAAATACGACTGTACAAACATTTCCTAATTTAAAAGAATTCCAATTATCCGGGATTATTCTTGGATCCGAAATTTTCTTTCAGCACTGTACATAAAACATCGTTTTATATACAGTGTTGTGTAATATTAATTAATTGCATCTCAATATTCCTCATTCTCATATTATTTTGCTAAAATTAATGTTACTGTAAAAAGAAAAGGTAAATTTTTGTATCATTTTTTACTTCATAAGGCAAATTTGCAGTCTTTCGGGGCATATTCATTTTTTATAGAGCATTTTGTATCAGTTTTCAGGTCATGAAAATCCTAGCACTAATTATAAGCATACTTGCCAACTACAATGGAATTTCCGTAGTTTCTACGGATTTCCACCACAAAATATGAAACTACAGTGAATCGTGAAAAATTACGGAAATATGGTTTTTAGAAACTCTTCTCTTCTTTTGTTCAAGGATTTCTTTGACCTCCATTATCCTATTGTGTACAAAATGACGTCACACAAAGACTGCACTTGCGAAGAATAAATATCAAATTAATAACAAATCAACAATTGACCTAAAAATGTGCAGTTTACACTAAGATAACTTATCATGCCGGTGGGTAACTAGGCTGGGGCAACCAGGGCCCTCTCTGAACTTCCTCCTTGAGAGAGAACACATAGTAATGTGTTATATTTTTTTTACAACCAACATTCCCCCCTTATATTTATTACGTCATCATAATATTATAAATTATAATGCAATTGTAATTTCTATAATTATTTTGATACAGTAATACCCCAACTTACGCTACCAAAAGTTGCGTGATTTCCTATGAAAAGTTGCATGTTCTGATATATTCAAACTTAATCACGGTATTAATGCTGAGATAGTAAAAGTAGAATGTATGTAGTATGTTAAGTAAAAATCAAGTAAGAGTTGTTTTATTCGATCACAACACCATATGTAATGAAACTACATCGATTTCTGGGAGGCTACAGTGCTCTTCAAGAAACGAGTTTTCTCAAACACACAGTTATAAACATATTCCCAAATACCACACCCACACACGCACAGAGAGATTTCGCTATTCAAGATAACTATAGTACATAATAGAGAGAACACAGTGTCTTTATTCATGTCTACTTGCTGTATTATGAGCCAGTGAAGAGCTGCCTACAATGAGATCAGTATTACTGAATACAGAGGGAGGAGCTCGTCAAACAGCATGGGTGACAAGTCTCACAAAGCAGCTAGGGGAAGGCACTGGTCTGACCAGGACGTGTTGACATGTCCTAGACCGTTTTCGAGAGAATTTTTTGGTCGCGTCAACACGTCCTTGCCTGTTTTCGAAAGAATTTTCATGATGCGTCAACGCGTCTTCGACGATTGAAGGGTTGAAAGAAGTTTTCAAATAACACACCACGCAGTTACTTAAAACCTCAAAAATTTGAGGGGTCGTACACAAAAAAATAAATTAATTAACTATTTAAACAGTCTCTGTGTGCTCAAAAACCAATTATAAGATTGTTGTTCTCTCTCTCCTGATGCAAACAAAAAAATTCCATGTGTCTAAGAGCAATATTCACTGACATATTCAAATTTGAAAAATGGAGGAAATATGGAAAAAACAGCATTAAATGTGGAGAAAAACTGTTTTACTCTTATTTAGAGCTGTTTTTCCTCTAACTTTCCTCTGTTTTTGAATTTGAATACCTTGGTGAATATTGCACTCAGAAACATGTAATTTTTTTTTTCCATAGGAGAGGCAAAGCAACAACATTCTAATTGGGTTTTCGAGCACACAGCGGGATGGGCAGTGTAATATATCCAGGGAAGATGTCATCGCTATGCTATCCATACAAGGTTTCCAACAAGATGTTAGATCTGATCATCCATGAATGGTCTCATTCAACACACTCGAGCTCTAAGATTGAGAATCATTGCCTTTGTAGTCTAGTGGTATAGGGCAGTGTTTCTCAACCCCCGGGAAGCTGCCCAGTACCGGGCCATGAACTGTTTACACAGTTTCATTTTTTCCCATTTATTCCACATTAGTTGTGTGTATGACTGGGCTTCCACGCACAAAAACGAAACCAATAGGGCCATGGGCTTCTAAAGGTTGAGAACCACTGGTCTAGGGCACTCACCCGGCAAAGTGAGGGGACGAGGAATTTTCTAAAAGTACAGTTGAATTTTCTTTTTTTCCTAAATTCATCTTTGCTTCAGCCAGCTTGTTGGAAACCTTGAGTGTAATATATATTTATCCGTTTTTCCTTTCATGATATGTGCTTTTATACTACTACACTGGAGTGCTGTATTTTGGTTATATTTGACATCCATATTTTTTATGGGCATCTTTTTTCAGCCACCTCGATGGGCAATTTGTCTCTGTTGCGTCATTTGTATTTTTATTTTCAGACTAAATATGTGATTCATGTTTAGTGAGTGCATAAAATCGACTGTAATAGTACTGCAGCTATAATGAAAATTTATTTTTCCTTCATCTATGTTATTTCAGTTCCAAATTATAATTGATACCCAATATTAAGTAAAATGAATAAAATGATTATTGTCTCTATAAAAAAATGTTTTTTTATGCTAACAAAATAATTTATTAGACAGTGTTTTGTGTATATTTTGTTTCTCTACCATGTTTTAGCCACAAAAAATAATCACTTATATGAAATGATGCTATTACAAAACAGTGACACAACTGTGAAATAAATGTGTTGATCAAAGTTTTTCAACTGGTGTGCCCCGAGAGATTTGTAGTTTTGCTGTACAAATGTATGACAGCTATAATTCAGAAAATAAAGAATAGGAAAAGTTAATAAATGAAAGAAGGTAGCTATTGAAATATTGGCTATGGACATAACATGTAATTTTTATCATTTAATGGAAGAAATTTGAAACATAGCAAAAAAAACAAGGATAGAAATACTTTTGTTCTAGTTATTAAATGTATGTTTACGTGCAAAGCAATCTTTTCTGTGTTTAACACTATCGAAAGCAAAAATGCATTACGAATAGAAAATCTAACAAGAAGACTAGAGTAAGTATATGCCAGCCTAAAATTCAACCTGCCAAAGCAGACATTCAAAAAATATGTTAATTTGATTGAATTGAAAGTTGAATTAATTAAATAGACAAAGGAATTTGGATGGAACTTCTGGTACATGAATTTTAATTATTTTTGCTACCAATGACAACAAATTACTTTGTTTTAAGTGTGACTGAATATTGAAAGCAAAAAAAAATTACATTTCATATGAATTTAAGTGATGGAGAAAGGCTATTTTTCACGATACAGTCAAAGATCGTTTTTATAAATTAGACAAACTTAAATTTCGTAAAAGTATCGTAAAATCAGAAGTTCATACACGGGAAAGATGCTCAAAGAATGATATATTATTTGGAACCAGAGGACTAGTTGGTAAAAATTTGTCGGTTCGTAAAATCGAACATCAACTGTAGAAACACATTGGATCCAGATATAGTTTGACGTCAGATGTTCTACATCGAATTGCGTTGCCTAAACCATGCCATTTTTTATGCTGTTTGATGTAATAATGCAGCATCAAACATCATTGAGTTCAATATTGTTTGCCATCGGACTCTCTACATTGAGCTATATAAGAAAAACTATGTAATTTTTATATAGTTTGATATTGAAAAAAGACATCGAGCGATATCACATTTCTATATTGATCGATATCTAAATATGAAATCGGACGACATCAAGTTGGATATAGTTTGATGGCGAATTCTCTACATTGAGCTATAAAGAGAAAATGATATTTTTGTCGTTCAATATTGGAATATGATGCCAAATAATATTTTATATCATGTACATATAGTTTTTGTAATTGCATTTTTAATTGGGTTGCTGTATTTCATAAATATACGACATCCATATTTGTTATGGGCATCTTTTTTTCAGCCACCTTGTTCGGCATTTTGCCTTGCTGCCTTATATTTGTATTTGAAAACTATACTCTACGTCGATCTGTATCGTTGTGCTACTGGGAAATAGTTAGAAATTTAATTTGCGCGAATTTAAAGATATTATTTGAGATCCCACTGCGTGAAGCCAGTAGAGTGGGGTTTGAATTTTTTTTTTTTAATTCAGAAGACCACCTTTAGAGAAAAAGGCAGGACTGGAGTTGTGAAGTGACCCAGAAAAGGAGTATTGGGAGGGGGAGTGGGATCGAAGGAGAAAACAGAAGAGAAAGCTTGATTAAATTTGGAGACAATATCAGGGGGGAAGTAAGGTCTGAGTTCGAAGTTTTAAGTGAGGTGGTGTCAGCTGATTTAGGGTGAAGAAAATTTGGGGGATTTGTTTTAAAATAGGTAGGCAAAAAGTTAGTTAGGTAACTGGATTTTTGGTGAAAAATGCGATCTTTGATTATGAGTTGAGACTGAAATCTTCATTCTGAGAGGGGGAAGAGTCATTGAATTTGAGTTTAGAGATATAAAGGCAAATTTTTCTTTTCAGATGGATAATATCCCAGTTGATCCATGGGTTTAGAAGACATTGTGAAGGAGCATTTGGTAGGAACAAGTGGCTTTGTTTTTTTCATTAACAGCTTTGAATTTACTCCAGAGAAGTTGAATATCATTAGAGGAAGATGTCGAGATGAAATCAGGAAGGTGGGTACAAAGGATATTTTGTATGTGGGGGGGGGGGGGTAGTTGATCTTGATAAAATCGAGTTTTGTGGCGAATTTAAAAAGGGGATGGTGTGATGAAGGAAGTATAATAAAAGGAATTTTGAAGTTGGAACAGCCGTCAAAAATAGGAAAATGACTGACAGGGGATTTTATTGGAAACAGCTATTAGGTCTAAAGTAGAGATTGATGTGGTTGGATATTCTAGTAGGATCTACGATAGTTTGGACGAGGTTAAGTTTGAGGAAAAGGTCAAGAACTCTATTGCTAATTCTGTAGTTTCCCAAGGGACTGCATTTTATGCCAGTCTATTCCAAGTAGATCCAATCGCCTGCTATAATTGAAAGTGTGAATTATAAAATCCACCCAGAATTGTTTCAAGTACTATGAAGCCACGAAGGTCCGAGATGGGGGTATGTAAAGGGGAAAAATACCCATATGAGTGCAGTATAGTATATATAACAGTAGAACTGTTAAAGACAAGGGCAAAGCCCCTACATGGGTATTTCTATCTTTACGAAAGGTAGAGAAATTAGGTGGTAAGAATTTGGTGTTGCTGATATTGTTATGTAACCATTTTTCTGTGACAGATAGAGAGTTAGGATTATGGGCTAGAAGGATGGATTCGAAAGAATGCATTTTATTGATTATGCTTTTTGTATCCAATTCTGAAGGTTTTCTTTTTTTTAGAGTGTTACATGGAAATTTAAGGAGTGACGGTTTGTGGGGTTGGACCTAAAGGGTAATGGACAAAGACTGAGGAAAGTCAGAGGATGGGACAATAGTTCATTGGGAAAAAAATTAAAGAAAAATACAATATATATATATTCACAATATTCTACTCAAACTACTGGAATGGGTTTGGGAAATCAGGATATTGTCATTAATGCTGGGATCTCAAATGTATTTGATGTTGCTGACAAGGGCAAAGTTACGAGAAAGTTTATAAAAAATTATAAAAAGTCTTTGTAACAAGATGGGCATGAAAGAAACACTGTGTTGTTTACATATGTCCTGTTCAACCAAACAGGATGTATGGTCATCATAATTGAAACCGTGACTTTTTTCAGGTAAAGTATTGAATTAATTGCTTATTTTTTATCAGAAACCCTAAATCCTGATGTGATTACAGCTGTGTGCACTGTATTCACATCTGTTTTCTCAATATTAATGTTCACTGAATATTAATGTTTTGTTATCATATTAGTGCAGCATCTCTAAAAAAACTTACATACAATGCAGTTCTAGGTCAAATTTCATTTTACCACTCAACTAAGAAACCTAGAACACATACACTGACAGAAAATGAAATCTCAACACCAAGGAGTTGTGCTAGATAAACGAAATTTGGAAGAAGTGTTTGCACATATAAAAGATGACGCTCATTCAAATTTGGCACTAGACGAATAAGAGTGGAGCTAGTTGCGCCACTATGATCATGCAACTCATGTTTGCTTTAAGTATGTGATGTAAACTTCGTGAGCGTTATTTATCATCCGCATTGGACGTTATGAGCTACGTTTGAGTCAAGAATGTCTTTAAGGAGACGAAAAAGGCAGTATCATCAGCTTACTGAGTTTGAACAAGGCCGTGTAATAGGATAACGAAAAGGTGGATTTTATTTCCGCCATATTACGGAAAGACTTGGTAGGGATGTATCCAGTGTGCATTATTATTGGCAGCAATGGTCACGGGAAGGCACTGTCTCAAGACCGGAGTCAAGCAGCACACAGGACACTACTGAGAGGGAAGACCACCGTATTCGCCGCAGGGCTGTGGCGCATCCTGCAACGCAAGAAAAGTTACATTCCTGGTTCAATTGATTACTTTGTGTATTCCAATATTGCACCACAGATGACAAGAAAGAATTAACACTTTTTGCTTTGTTTTAAAACATTTATTTTAACATTTCGAGAATCAGATCATACACAATTAATATTTCATTCAAACTTGGTTATAAATATTAGATTTTTCGTTAAAGTTCTTTTAACAACAGTTTCTAGAAAAAGCTTCGATCTCACCAATTACGTAGCAACGGACCACTGTCACAAGAGCCAGACGATTCAATTGAGAGGTTTGTCCCAACCATCACTTGATGATGTCACCGCGGCATCGGGAAAGCAGGCGGCCAACGGCATCTCAGATGAACTTCCATACCAGTAGAATCGATGTATTCCCATTGGATCAGTAAAGTAGCAGCCATGTGAAGAAATCTGATGACCAGAGTTGGCACATGATGTTGGTAGAAGCAATCGGCAACCTGGCGGAGCTTTGTGTAAGTCCGCTACTCAATCAACGGTTCATAACGATGCAAAATGCGATGTCCGGCGTACACCTGGTCGGGCAAAACGCTTTAGTAAGAGCAGTTCAATGCATTGGTGATTCGGTATATTTGCGCCGTTTCCAGCATACGGCCGCTATTTAAAGGGCTATTCCCAGTATCCCCTGCTTCACCATCGAATCAGGATGCGCGATCTTCTGCGTGGAAAGGCAAGTGCTATTTGCATAATATTCAGAATAAAAATACAATGACATGAAATCTGGCAGTACTGATATGTAAAAAATGGCAGCCGATCGACGAAAGTCTACAGCGGAACAGTTCTCGGAAGTGAATTAAAGGTAAATAAGATTTAAAAATGACCAGATCTAGGACTATTCCGCAAGGTACAATCCTACTGCATCTGCAGCAGAAATTAGAGCTTCTGTTGTCCCCAGAGTGACACAGTGAACTGTAACAAATCGATTACTTGAGGGACACCACTGAGCCAGATGGCCTGTAGCATTCATTCAACTAACCCCAAATCACTGCCATCTACGACGTCAGTGGTATCAAATTAGAGCTCATTGGAGGGCGGAGTGGGAATCTCTTCTGTTCTCAGATCAGAGTTGTTTCTGTCTTGGTGCCAGTGCTGGTCATACATTGGTAAGAAGGAGGTCGGGTGAGCGTGTGGAACCAAGCTGTCTGCGGCGTAGACACATTGGACCTACACCAGGAGTCATGGTCTGGGGAACGATTTCCTATGACAGCAGGAGCACTCTCGTCGTTATTCCTAGCACTTTGACAGCAAATTTGTATGTCAGACTGGTGATTGAACCGGTTGTGCTGCCATTCATGAGTAGTATTCAAAGGGGGTGTTTTCCAACAGGATGACGCTCGTCATACCGCTGGTATCATCCAACATTCTCTACAGAGTGTCGACATGTTGCCTTGCCCTGCGAGATCACCAGATCTTTCTCCCATCGAGGACATATGGGACATTATTGGAAGACAAATCCAGTGTCATCCCCAGCCAGCATTAACCGTTGCTGATTTGACTGACCAAGTGCAACAGGCACACACGGCACCTGTATGACACAATGCATGCACATTTGCAGGCTTGCATTCATAATAGTGGCAACTACAGTGGTTATTAATGTACCACCATTTCACATTGGAAATGCATTTTCTCGCGCTTACTTTAACCTGTGTCCATAGGCGTAAAGTTATTCAAAATGTTGGGGGGGGGGGTTCAGTTTCAATATAACGAAACCGTGTTTATACGATGCGCCGTATAAACAAAGTTTGTACGCTCATACAGGTCAAAACGGCGTATAAATGCAAAAGTCGTTCTACTGAAATTTTTTGAAAATGTCCCCTTCCCTTCTCCAGCCATAGCCCTTTTTTTAAAGAATTTAATGGTTTTAATTCAAAATCATTGGTTTCCATTTCTGTGGAAAAAAATTGTGATAGGCTGTGTGTCGTGGACAAGGCCACAAGTTTCGATATGAACACTTTCTTTGTCCCTTCAATCTCGCTATCGGTACTTTCTTTCAAAAAAAACATGCAGACCAGGCTCTATCGGATTTAGCCAATTTTAGCCATTGCCCCTGTGAAGGGGCAGGACCGTGTCGGAAAAAACTTTTATAAACAATACACCTCATTGTTGCTACTGACATAATGATATTGGTATATCGGATTTGTCTTTGCTTATAGGCGATACCAATATTATCTATTTACGTTGCAAACTTTTCAAGATAAAGTGCAAAATAATTTCTCTATAAAAGCGGGACGCGAGCCTGGTGTCCAGACCGGGAAAGCTATTTAAACCAGAGTAGAGTACCCAGGGCAGCAAATAGACGCTTGGTCAGCCGGGGCAAGCACACTCCCCGGATATTTTGATGCCCCTTTATAATGCTGAAGAAGAGGTTAGATGGTAAAATTTGTACCCCCTCTGGCCTGGCACACCATACCAGCCTGCTCTCCCTAGTTGTGGCCCGGGTAGTACCATTTTAGATTTGTCTTAAAAATGCCTATCATTGGCTTATATTTTCATTGCGAAACCGGGCCTTTCACTTACACAAATGAGATTTACCAGTCCAGGGGCTTCTAAATGTTTAGAATGGCTGCCTTATACTACGAAGGCCGCAACTAGATAGGTAATAAGTCAGCACGGCACACATTTTGGCACACCCTTGTAATGTTGAATTATAGGTAAGAAGGGGAAATTTGCTCCTCCTCTGGCCAGGCACCCGTGGCAGCAGACCCACCTACTCCCCTGTAGTTGGGGCTCTGTACTCAGGAACTAAGCTTTCCTTTTTTATGACAGCCTAGCCCTCTAGCAGCAACAGTGTGGCGCCATAGTTCATTTGCTTAAAACTGTCAAGTAATTTGGCCACTCAGTGTATAATGCAGTAAAACCTATCTTCTGCGGACACAAGTGGAACAAAAAAATTCTTCCATAAAAGAGGGGTGACCATTAATCAGGGGTTTGAAACGCATACTTTTATTATACAAGGGTAAATTATTATTTGGCCGTAAAAGAGGGGGTAACAGCATCTGAGAGGTGTCCGTTAAAAGGGGTTTAAGAAAAATGAGTTAATTGTTTTCTCACTAAAGCTCCACTGATCTCCAATTAAGAACAGTTGATTTTAAACCTTCGGTTCACGTGTTTAGACACATTGCTTGTTAGTTCCACTTTTTATCCATATCTGTGGCAGGGCCGTCTTAAGCACATCGTGAGCCTCCGGGCCAAGTGATTTTTTTGAGGCCCTACCTGGTAAATTTCGAAAATATCAAACAGTTGTCATTTTTGTGAGGTCCCTGCTCTGTTGAGGCTCCCAGGCCGTGCCGATTGGGCGCATGCGTTAAGACAGCACTCATCTGTGGTCAATCATAATTTTAAATCAGCGAAAAAATTTAAAAGTTGGCGACTCACAAGCTGGGATTTTTGGTGGGTTTCTAGATTAAAAATTTTTTTCCCCTTGTTCAATAAATTTTATGATGTAAAAAATAAAACACAATAATAGAATTCGTACTCCCTCCACCCTCCTTAGCACTCTAAATAGTGGGCCAAGCATCGAGTAATTGTTATTGCCTCGAGCTGGAGCCTTGTTCAACACCACCCTTGGGGGAAGGGTGCGGGCATAGCATCCATCCCAAGAAAGTAGTGAAATGAGCAGGCCTAGAGTCAATACGAGTTCCCAAAAATCCTCCTAAAACAGTGGTTCTAAACCTTTTTCAAACAGCGACCCAATGAATCTAATTTCTGAGTCTATGGCCTGGTCTGCAATAATTTACTCGTTCATAAGGTAATAAATAATTAATAAACAACCAATTACTTTTTAATTCAGAGCAAATTAATTTATTAATTACTTAAAACCCTTCACACAAACAAATTAATTAATTAATTTAAAACCCTTTTAATCAATTCATGAGTGGAATTCATTATCTTACCTTTTAATGGACTGTTAGAACGTTTTTCCTTTTTGGTGCTGTATTAATAACGCACAGAAGTCAAAATAGGTACGTATGAATGAAGCGGTTCATCAGCAACTGCAAACATCCTCATTGGAAAATATAATTGATCACAAAATTAATCGAAAGGTCTTTTAATTTTCAAAAATGTCCCTCACCATTTAACTTGGACTTCTACGAATCATTCCACATCTACAAAAACTCAAACCAACTAGTCAACGACCTAACTAGCACACCCACCCTTTTCAAAAATCTGGCAACCGTTTCCACAATAATTTTTTCTCCATCAGGATCACCATAACATTCTTGCCTGCGATTGGTTTCACCATTTTTCTTTCCTCTTCCTTTTCTCATGTAGCCGGTCATTTCATTTTGACTCTTTGTCATGAACAGCAAAAAAGTCCCAAAATATGAAACATTTGCCTTTCTGCTATCTATCAATTTTTCTTGGCCACTGAAGAAGGAACTTCATACATTTCCGAAATAAGTCAAAATAACAGATAACAACAGATAACTGTTGTTCTCTTCATAGTTTAGGTTTACCAACTTTGTTTCCCTTGTATATAGATTGAGTTGATTGCTAAAGTTTGAATCTGATTGAAAAAGAAATTAGAATTTATTATGAATCATAGTTAAATCCACTTAGAAAATGGATTTTTTTTTAGACACTGCTGCATGATTTTTCTTTAAAGAATGAAATTTTGGGGATATGTTTTGATAAACTGAGTTTTGTTGCTGGAAACATAAATATAAAAAATCAAATTAGAACAAGAAAACATCAGTGATGACAATTCATGACATTAACAAAATATAATATATATACTCACAACTTATACATTAATAATTAAGGGAAAAATACCTCGATAGCCAGTGCTTGAACTTTGGTGCAATTCTCTAGGCGTAAAAGACTAAACAACAATTTGAAATGACCGATGCATTGAATTTCAACACCTGAGGAAAATAACAAATGTCAATGATGGACAGATAATTAATATAATAAAACAAATAAACATTTAAAAATTTACACAAACCTGGATTGCTTCTAATCACATTTCTGAGTGCTTCTAGAGCCATTTCCACATTTTCTAGTCTATTTTTTTTAGCTTCTTCACTGAAGTTTGTAGAAGAAAGTGCCATAAGTGAGTACAAGTATTGTGCTTGAGAACATAAATAATCTAAAAGCTCAAGAGTGAACTTCTTTGGATTCTGAAAGAAATTAGCATAAGATTAATGGAATAATAATCATTATTTATTTTGTTCACTGTTAATTTTAATAACTCTGATGGTTAAGTAGACTAAATCATGAAGTTACCATACAAAAGCTGGGATTCAAATTCAGCTGTACGCAGCCACAAGCCTTTTTTTTACATGTTAACTGGTGGGGCAAATCCCCACCAGTGAAGATAAAAAATGACCACTTGTGGGGCAAAGCCCTTTTCTTGTTTTGTTGAAGCAGCTTCAACTTCAAACCCTATTAATACGAAGGAAGTAAAAGAAAAAACACAAAATGATTTCGCCATTTGCAAGACTGATTTTTTGACTGATCTTTTTTTTAAGGAGGAAAAAGAAAGTTCAACTGAAAAGATATTTTCCAGGGACCGTCTTCTATGGAATAGGTCTTTTGCTCTCATAAAAAATCAAACAAAGAACAGGTGGAGGATGGCCGAGGCAAAGGATTGGTTTTTTTTATGCTCATTAAAGTGAAAATGATTTATTTATATAACCCTGGGAGTAGAAAGGATACTGTACTTGATGGCCGTGTACGTACAATCAAAGACACAATGAAGCATACACTATACAATTGATAAACGCAAGTTTTTGAGTAAGGAAAAAAGAGGGCTTAGAGAATATACATGGACTGCGGTTGTCGTAAAGCTTATAACTTCTTCCAGAAGCTTGTGATCGTTTTATGGTATCATTGCTCTTCTCTACCACTTCAATAATGATATCTTCATACCCTAAGTGGAGTACTAAATTATTTTTTCATCAAGTGGTCAATATTTTTTCCAGATATTTTCTTCCCCTTAATATTTGATTGGTGAGTATTTTCGAATACATATTTTTTTCTTTGTGTTCATACAATATAAATTATTATTAATATTTGTTTATACAATATTAAGTAATACAGTTGCCTCCATAAACAGGCCGTGCACTATTCTGGCCCCACCAGCAATATGGCGTTTTCAGGCTGACTTCCTTAGTGTCTAGAAGTGGAAAACCTGTTACAGCCTCTCAGGGCTGCAACTAGCAGGCGGGTCTCGTGCCCCGGGCGCTAGACCCGAGGGGGCGCAAATTTCATTCTGAAGCCTCTCCTTCAACATTACAGGGGGCCTCAAAATGTGCGCTTGTCCCGGGTCACCAAGCATCTAGTTGCGGCCCTGCAGCCTCTCCAGGGCCCGACTTTGATATGAGGAGCCATGGAGGGAGCCTGCAGAAATCATGGGACTTTTACAATTTAGGTCAAAGATGTTTCATTAGTCAATGGATATATGTTTCAACTTCCAGGCCCCCAAAATTATGATACCCGGGGGCAAATCCCTCCTGCCTGTGCGGAAATTGTGCCCTGTTCGTATCTATGCACAGAAATTTGCAGCACATTTAATTATTTTTCAACTACCTTCCGGTAATCCCAGCAGGGCCGTCTTAAGAGCATCATGGGCCAAATGATTTTTCTGAGGCCCTACCAGGCAAATTTTGGAAAATCTCAACCAGATCCCATTTTTGTGAGATGCCCGGGTGGGCCCATGCCTTAAGACTGCACTGAATCCCAGTATTTCATCGTAACCCTAGTCTTATATACGCCGTATTAATGAGAGTCTACTGTGTACTTTTTGAGATCTTCGAAACGATGTCATGTTAATACTGTATACCAGGAGCAGTGATTTTGCAAATTCTATATATGTATGCATTAGAAAAACAGCTGCAGATATATCACTGATTATCGTACTCTGGCACAAGACATTATTGCTGATTATCGTACTCTGGCACAAGACATTATTGCTGATTATCGTACTCTGGCACAAGACATTATTGCCATCACTGATGGCAATAATGTCTTGAGAAGTACAGACGACTGGATACCAAGTGAAGATAATTGGAAAGGAAAGTCACATTCCTCTGTGGGGAATCAAACTACCATCCTCGCACTTCGCTTGGTATCCAGTGTCTGTGTGTGTCATCTGTACTTTGTATAATTAGAGGAGAGGTTCATTGTTTTGTTCTTTGTCGTCATCTGGAGGCCAATTTTGATTACAAGCTGCTGCTGAGTTAGGAGGCTGTCTATTCCGCAGTCCCGTTCAGCCCAAAGGAACAGTGTTCTTAGTAAAGAAAATGCCTGTCCTCTGTAGTTTAATGGTAGAACACACGTCCAGGAAGTGTGAGGCTGGCGGTTCGATTCCCCACAGAGGAATGTGACTTTTCTTTTTAATTATCCACACTTCGAATCCAGTCTGTGTGTCGTCTGTACTTGATATAATTAGCGGAGAGGTTCATCATTTCAAACCCTGAATAAATTCACCTCTACAAAGACAGCTGGGAGCTAGGTCGGTGAGTAACTAAGAAAGTGACCTAAATAGTTCGCAAGCATGTGAGTGAGCAAAAGAGTGACTTGGAGCATGAGCAAGCCAGAGCGAGGGATCAGGTCAGTGAGTGAACTAGAGCATGTGCAAGCTTGTGAATTATCAAAACAGTGATCTAGAGCGTGTGTAAGCTTGTTTGAATGACCAAAACATTGAACTAGAATGCATAAAACCATGTGAATGACCAAAAAAATGACCTAGAGTGCATAAAAACACGTGACCTAGAGTGTGTGCAAGCATGTGAATGACCAAAAGAATGACTTGGAGCATGTGCAAAGGTGTAAATGATCAAAAGTGTGACCCAAGCAAGGAACCATATCAGTGAGCAATCAAAAGAGTTACCTAGAGCTTGTGCAAGCATGTGAGTGACCAAAACAGTGTGCAAGCATACGAATGATTAAAAGAGTGACTTAGAGAGTGTGTGAGCATAGAGCATGTACAGTGTGTGCAAGCATGTGAATGACCTAGAGCATGTGAAAGCATGTGAGTGACCAAAATAATTTGCAAGCATGTGAATGACCAAAATAATTTGCAAGCATGTGAATGACCAAAATAATTTGCAAGCATGTGAATGACCAAAATAATTTGCAAGCATGTGAATGACCAAAATAATTTGCAAGCATGTGAATGACCAAAATAATTTGCAAGCATGTGAATGACCAAAATAATTTGCAAGCATGTGAATGACCAAAATAATTTGCAAGCATGTGAATGACTAAAAAATTATGAGCATGAGAGTGACCAAAAGAGTGACTCAGAAACATTAATGTTCTTGCAGGAGTGGAGGAAGACAAGTGGGTGGCAAATTTGTGAAAAGAGTTGTCAAGAAATGAGAGAAAGGTGACAAAATTTGTGTAGCCCAAAGACAGCAAAACTATAAATGTGCCTCTCATTACCAGATACAGTTTTATACATTCTTTGAAGGTTGATTAGAACTTTCTGATAAGGAATATGCCTAAAATTCCCAAAATTCAACATAGAATAACTGTCAGTTTTATTCAAAAGAATGAATTCTGTTTTTTTGAACATGCCAGTGCATGAGGTTTTAACAAACATGACTTGAAGAGGCAAAGACAATGTGAAAATCGAAATTTGTAACTTTTTAAAAACACAATTATTTACCTGAGCGGCTTCTAGGATGCTGGATGGCAACATAAATATTTTTTTGTGATTCCCTTCAAGACTAATGGTTAAGGCGTTAGCTACATGGATAGTTTGATTGAAACATTTTCGTCAAACATCGCCAAGATCAACTGAGGATTTTTAAGAATGCCAAATACAAACAAACTTGGCTAATTTAAACTTAGTTGATTCAAATTTTTGAATAATTCAAGATTTAGGAATTCTCCTTGAGATTCCTATTAAATTTAACATTGAAATTATCTGTTTAATTTTTTTTGCTAATGTTTTGGATAATTTGAAGTTTAATTAAAATATGTCATTTGAGAAATGTCTCTTTCCTCCAAATTCCTGGCCAACTTTTAGTCAATCTTTTCTTTATTACATGGTTTAGTAATTTTTTACAGAATATAAAATGCATCCAACATTAAAAAAATTACAATCATTAAAATTTTTTTTTCTTCTTGGTCTAAGTAAGAAACAATGATTTCATTACTAGTTTCACAAACTGGCTTTTGTCCTATTGCTTCAACTGGTGTTTTAGCGAATCTTGGTAATCACTTCTCCATGAATCAAATGCTTTAAAGTTAGAGTGCTGAAATCCTAGCTTATTGGCTGTTCAAATATGTTGGAAATTCATGTTTCTTCAGCAATAATGTTCATTTATTTTAGAATATCAATGTGGCTTACTAACATTTTTCCCCATGTTCAAACAAGGTTCATACGCTTGTACAACCCCATAAAAAGAATTTGAAAAAAGTTCTTTTTGGTTGAATTATAGATGCATACGTTGGAAGAGAGGTAGAGAATAAAACCAAATTGAATCTTTTCATGGATGAAAACAAATCTAAGAAAGCAACAGACACATTCCTATTTTCCTTTCCAAATGACAGAGTTTGTGAGATCGTTTTAAGTTTTATACAAGCAACTAGTTGCAATAACAAGGGAACTGGCATAGTAAGTGATAGCATTCGATACATGAAGAATTGAAGAATTTATTTGTTTGAAAAAGTGAATTATCCTATATTAATTAAAAGAATAATTAAAATTTTGGATAATTCAAAATTTTTTCTGTCCCCTTCAGCTTTGAATTATCCTATTTTCACTGTATTTCAGTTTATCACTTGAATTGATTGGAAGTTAGAGAGTTGACGTGGTACTACAACCTCTGACAATCAAGTTTGGTGAATGAAGTCAGAATGGCCGATCTGGCAACACTGGCGAAGCAAAACGCTGCACATGCGTAGCGGCAGGTGTTGACCATCTGCTGCCACCATTGTTCAGTTGAGCGTCGTTTGTGTTCCGTGAAAGACTTGTTTTACAAAGTGCTTGTTTAGTGTGTTGGTTCTTAACTGAGAACAGGAAAATGAACGAACAAAAGATCACTGAGGATGAGTCCTGATGTCTCAGGTACAACCCTGAAATGAAACGGCAAAGTATGGAATGGCGTTCTCCTGCATCACCTCGTCGGAAAAAGGTCAGAGCAGAAAAATCACGCATCAAAACGATGCTAATCACCTCTTTTGATAGTCAAAGCATTATCCACAAGGAAGTTCTACCCGAGGGAACGAGGATGAACGACTGCAAGTTACATTTAATTTTTGACCCGTTTCATGAAACGTCTACACAGGGTACAACCTCAGAACGCACAACAAGGTTCATGGTTTCTTGTTCACGATAATGCTCGCCTTCACACAGCCAATATCGTCAAACAGTTCCTGCCCAAAAAGGGGGTGGTGCAAATTGAACATCCACCATACTCGCCAGATCTCAATCCTCCAGACTTCTTCCTATTCCCACGACTCAAACTCGCTTTGAAAGGAAAGAGATTTGACGATATTCCGGACATCCAACGAAACGTGACGAGGCTTTTGAACTCCATCCCAAAAGAAGACTTCTTGCAAAGTTTCCAGGACATGTATAGGAGATCTCAGCGGTGCATAGTAATGGGAGGTGACTATTTCGAAGGACAGTAAGGTAACTTTCGTTAACATTTCATCTACGTTAATGTTACAGGACTATTCACCGAACTTTATTGTCAGAGGTTGTATATCAATAATATTATATGACAATTTGTATTAAATAACCTAGAATGACAGCAAAGGATTTGTGTGAGATAAATTAGAATGCTTACTTGTAAAGGAAACGTTGGCATTTTGTTGTATATCCTGACAAAGATATCACCTATCACAAGCTCAGAAGACAGTGATGAAAAAGTGAAGTTGGCACCATATGAAGGATCACAATCCCCCTGCACAAAAGAGAAATATTTCTAACAAAATTACAGAAACAAAAACAAAAAAGGTCTACTTTCTTTAGTTGATGATTGGTTTTTTTTTTCTTCCATCTAAAATGATGCAAAGTGCTTAAGGCTGAGAGATCATACTATAAAAGTTTAATTAAAGTTCTTTTATAAGACTTGAAGAAAACAACCAATAATCACATCAGTTACGTTCAAGCGAATGTAACAAACAGGCTTATTGGTTATATTTGCTTGAATGTAACCGCTGTGCTTATTGGTTATATTTTTCAAGTTTAATAAAAGAACTTTAATTGAACTTTTATAATGTAATCCCGGCTTAAGAGACATTGAGCACATGTACCTAACCCTTTATTTCGCTGTGTTGCTCTGAAAAGCAACATTAGTTTCTTATATTTTTTAAATAAAGGCATAGTATATATTAATCTCATTTCCATATTGATGCTTCTAAGCAATTCCTAAAAATTTGATTTTCACTTGTTCATCAAATTTCTTCTCTGAATTTTTCTGAAGAAATTCTTTTAAAATTTTTCTTCTCTGTATATTTTAATGCTTGCCAATTAAGTTAATAAAAAATCATTTTGCTATGAACATTGTGTAAATTAGTTTGTAAGGCTCAATGATTGTAAATTTCATAAACTCTGAAATAAAATTTCATTCAGTTCAACTGTATTTTTATGATAGCAAGTCAATATTTTTCCACATGATCAAAAAAATATTCTATTTATATATAATTTTTAGATACAAAACTAACAAAATGATATGAACTAAAAAATCTCCTTCCAGATTTGCAACAGATTTTGGAAGCATTTTCTTTATTACTATTTTCTTTGTTTTTTGCATACTTCCACAGAGCTCAAATTAGAAACTTGACAAAAAGTCCATTAATTTTATGAACTTGTACCATAAACCCCATGTAAACCTTTCATATGATTTTCTACACCTTAAAATTAAATAAATCATATGCAACTTTTATGGGAAATTGCTCATATAAATCATTTAGTGTGATAACCAAAAGGCCTGCTGTACTCACTGATCTAACTATATTTTTCTGTTGAGTTTTCAAGTAGTCTAGAAGCTCTGCACGAGTTGCATTGTTCCATATCAGATAAGGATTTTCAGTATTGCTGTTCATCATCTTGAGAACCTGGAGAAATAAAATTCAAATTTATATAACAATAGCAACTCAAATTGTGGCACCCAGAACCGGATCATTCTAGATTTCTCAACTTTTTCACCTTTTGAGAAATTTTGAATTATCTTCGAAAAAATTGATTTGATAGTTAGCAAAGCATAAGTTCAGACCCTCACTTTAATTCCCCTTAAAAATGTATCCCATTCCTTCTGAAACCAGAATATTTATTAGATTTAATCTTAATTTTTCAGGAAAAAAATATGAAAACTAAAATTGGCATGTTTCAAAAGTTTATGGCTAATTTACACTGGTTAAGTTATTAAGTAGTCAACTTTATTTGAAGTGAGGCTATAAAAAAATCTGTAAGCAACATATAAAGTAACATGTTGCAGTGAACAATTTGGCAATTAAGTTGACAAGTATACTATATATGACCCATAGGTGAAGAACCTTAGCTTTATACAAATATAAAATCAAAAACCACAACAGGTAAATTTTCCAATGGGAAAACTGGGAAAAAAATAAAGAAAAAGGGGATAAAAAATGAGGAAAATAAATATAAAAAACTCCAAATTACTCCATTTCTAAAAAGAAATTGAGAGAGAAAAAAGGTAACAGCCGTGTTTTAAAATTCTTTAAGTGGCCACACACACACAACTAATGGCAGAATAAAACCCCACAAAAGTAGAACCTGGTCCATCCACGAGCGGGTAATCTTAAGGACACACCTTATTAATGAAACATGTTTTGTGTGAGACTGGTTCCATAGAATACTCTCCATTTCATTTTTCTTCTGTTATTTCCCGCTTCTGTTTCGCGCCTATGTGACCGCAGTCTCCCTCTATGCAGTTTTATTTGCCTCCAAGAGGGACCACTTGAGATTTGAGTGGGAGGGAACAGGATTTTTTCCCACAGGCTGAAATAGTACTGGGAGTCTAGGGAGGGGAGCACGATGATTGCTAAAGGGGAAGAGGGCATGATGATGATGTCAATTCATATATATGCATATACAATAAATCAGTTGGCTCCGCCTTTGATGCTGTGGGAATGGTAATGCCCCTGTGCTTCCCTGTATCTCTGCCCATGTCTTTTGCACAGAAATTTGAAGTTATTGACCTTAAAAAAACATTAAAAATAAACAGAAATTCATTGAAACTGGTGTAAAGGTTTCCTTTTTGATTCTTAAAAAATCTTAAATTTTTTTAATACAAGATAAATTTCTGTTCTGAATTTTATATATTTTCTTCCACCAGTTTTAAATCTTTCTTTTTAACTTTCTATCATCAAAAACCAGATCTTTAATGATGAATAACTGCAAAAAGTATGACGAAAACCCAAACTCGAAAGAAAATCCTGATTTCACGTCATTGGTCCCATGATGAAAACTACCCAATCAAATCTAGTACTAGAACGGAATCAGGCAATATTGAGGTGCTTGTACCAAATCATGCAGAGGAGGCAGCGGAACTTCAGTGAATGATTCCGAGAGGAACCATACTTTTTAAAATTTTTTTACAATATAAATTTACTACAAATGGGGACTGAAAAATGTTTACGTATTTCTTTTTAAATGTGTCAATTGGGATAAAATTCATTACCCACGGAGGTAAGCTATTCCATTTATTCTCACTAAGCAGGGGTTTTCCATGAGGTTTCGGCTAAGCGATGATGAATCAGTCAGTTAGGACATGATTTGAGTGGCAGGGAACAGGGGATTTCTTCCCACAGGTGGAAATAGTACTGGATGTTTAGGAAGGGGAGCACGATGATGATTGCTGAAGGGGAAGAGAGCATAATGATGATGTCAATGCAAACATATGCATATACAATAAATTAGTCGGCTCCGTCTTTGATGCTGGGGGAATGGCAATACCCCTGTGCTTCTCTGTTTCCACAGGGACATTTCTCCCCATGCCTCTGGCAAATTTCCTTGGGGCATGGGGATACATGGGTGGGTATATCCCCATCCCTGTTTATTGAAAAGTTTTTTATTGGTATAAGCAAAAGAGCAGGGGGGGTCCCGGCAGAGAAGCAACCTATATCTGCTTATGGGGGGGAGGGCTTTATGTGGCTTGAACCCTTAGGATTCTGGGATCCTGTAGGGTGTTGTCAGTAATTCATGAATATTCAATGTAACCAATCCCTACTACGGCATTGCGGATCGTATATACAGACGTCTGGCAAACCGTAGCCTCTCCCCGCAATGTTTTCATCATATTGGAGTTGCTTTAGCACCTACAAAGAAACTTTCTGAAACAAGCTCCGCTGGGGCGTTTGCACGTGTCTTGTGAGTGCATAACTACTATTGAACGTTTTAAGCCATGTGCACGATGCCTTTGTTGCATATCAAAGCACTGCGATGCATAGAAATAGTGCGCTCAAAACAGCCTAGAATATCGTTGAGTGACAAGCAGTTTGTTTTATTGGTTCAACGATCTGCGGTTTGCGGTCAAAATTTACGCTCATTGCTAGATAGCGATGTGCATCAGAAGAAAACGCCATCTAAATAGAATGTGAACGAATAAGCCCATTTCTTTTTTACTGATTGCATTACTGAGCACAGACAAAACATATTGGCAAAGGTAAAAAATTAGAGAAAACGTTGCTCACAGACGAGGAAACCATCGTGTGAGGGCACACACATACGCAGGCTGATTTTCCGATTCCGACAGTCAATGACCCATACACTCGTGCAGGGAAGCACAGTAGGGGCTGACAGGGCTCTAGCTTGGGGGTCCAAGATAGTTCTTATTTTTTCACAATAAATTCACTATACAGGGGCGCGTGAAAAAACTGGCCTGAACGCGCCAGAAATCTAAAATTAGGGGCCCTGCTGCAGGATATGGGAGAACATTGGACCAACCAATGGCTGTTCCGGAGGATGGATTTCACATATTTTGAAGTCTGATGTTATATGCTTGTTACTTGCTCTATCATCAGCCTAGACCGCAAGCTTGTTATCGTGTTCCAGGGGTTCTAAAACTTTTGTCCCCTCCATTCCCTAATCTAATTCATGATTCATCGGCGGCTTCCCAGAAAAGTTTGGCAGATTTTCTCATTTTAAAAAATCATTCAAAGCATAAATAGGAACACAAATCAATACCTTAAGCTCCCTGCAATGCAAAGTTGGAAGTAGGAAGGCAACTGCCCGGGGAGGCAAAATTTAAGGGGCAGCCATTTTAAGTGGGAACAAAGAATACTGTCATAAAATTATCTAATTATAAAATTGTAGGGGGCGGCGAAAATTCTAGTTACACATACTTTACCTTGCAAAATAATTAATGGCAAATGATTGAGATTTGTGTTCTTCAACTCTCTCATTCCGTCGCATGCACATGCGACACAATTTTGTCATTAGCAATAAAGATTGTCGCGACAAAAAAAAGGATGATATAATTGCAAAAACCACAACTTTCTTCATTTGTGAAAAAAAAAATAGTGTCCTTTCTCATGGCTCCCACAAGAATAGGGCTGTAGCCTTGAGGTCCTGGTCAGTTACTGTCATTGTCTTTTCTTGCTATAAATTTACTATAGAGCCCCTCCCCATGAAAACTGGATTTACGGACCTGAAAAAGATTACAGCCTAGGGGCCCTGCTCCACGATGTGAGGTCATGACCTTTCTCATATGGAAACTGATATTGTTCCCAAGAGGTCTGTAGTCCACTGCTTCAGGGAAATATTGCAGATGTTGAAAGGTCCCAACAAGCAAAGAAAGAAAAAGTTGTTCATTTTGTTCATCCAGCTAAATAGCTTTTCCCCCTACCCATAATGATACCCATCCTTTTCACCAATATACACATAGATAGATGTCTTTCTTCTGATTCTTTTTTGGTTAGCCATCCCCACCCCAGCAAAAACAAAAGCTTTTTAAAAAGAAACATAGAAAAAAGAAAAAAAATATTGAATGCCCCAGAAAAATAGAGTAATTTAGAGAAATTTTTTTTTTTTTCAAGATGTAAAAAATCTGACCTTTGCCCAAATTTTATGACTTTTTCATGATCGTTTCCTCATTCCGGGACTTTGTGACTTTTCCGTGATGGTAGACACCCTGGTAAGGAATGGACTATTGTATGATAAAGATACATAGCTACTCCAGTCAGGGTTATAGTGATTTAAATCAACTGATTATTGAAAAAAAAATCACTGATTTAAATCAATTTTTTTCAAATATGAAAAATTATCTGTTGTAATTGAATAAAATTATTTATGCAGCTCTTAAGTGATTTAAATTTTTATTAAATTATTTTAAAAATATCAATTAATTTAAATATTATATTTTCAAATATTTTTATATTATTATAATATATATATATATTAATATGTGTATCAAATATCAAAGATACCATAGTCGTACCAATTAGCTGATAAATAGTTACCCAAGATTTACAATGATGAAGTTAGAGGATGTAAAGTTGACTTAGAAAATCAAAAATTGCATGGCGATGAATGGATGGATATACATAATGAATAAATTCTGTATGTTATCAAACGGTGTGGTAAAGCCATCCATGTTGATACTATTGACATATCCGGCTTATCACAAGCTGTAAATTATTTAGCAAATGTGGTTTTTAGTTCAGTGAAGTTAACAGAAGAAAACTTCAAATGTAACATATCAAGTTTTGTTATTGCAAATATGGTTTCTTTCAGAAAGACTCTGGATGAAAAGCTTGGCTTTTCCAGACTTACAAATTAGTACAGTGTCCACATTTTAAGCCGAATATTTGGTTAAAACTGATATAACAAAGTATGTTACACGTATATTTAGATATACTTCCACAATCATTTCTCAAAAGCATGGAATCATGTGTAAGGTGGAAGTGCATTGGTCTTCCTGCAGAGGTATGATGGAATACTTATTGTGATTCTCCTTAATCTTATGTTAAAAATTCGTCAGTTGTTACCAAAGTTTGTGAAGACCACAGATATCAGATAGTAACATCTCTAGTGAAATCTTAAATATTGATTCAAAAAGAAATATCAAGGACATAATTGCAATTCTGAAACCAATAACTAAAATTAACGATTTTGTACAAAGGAAAACACACACAACTGCATATTGGCATGGAAAAAGCTGCAATTGAAGATAAAAGAAGCATCAACATCAAACAATAAAAAGGTTTTGTCATCAGAGTATAAAAATATATATGAACAATCATTAAGAGATGCACACTTTGCTGCATTTATTCTAAGCTCATCAGTGTTAACTTCTAATAAAGAATTAATGTCACAAAAAAAGAGAGAAATGTGGGTCTTGAATTTATCTTACAAAAATGTGGCTCTGGCTTTTTGGCAATTACATTAAAGTTTTTGGGAAAGTTGGTGCCATTTCATGCTAAAAAAATTTTTTTTTTTCGCCCTAAGATTGTTGATACAATGTCTGATTTTGAGTGGTGGAATAGTTTTTATAATGTTTTGGGTAAAGATACAATTACAGAGAGCGATATGTAATTTGTAAACATGCTAACTACAGCCAAATCATTGATGCCTGTGTTGAAAGGATTTTTTCAAGGTGCAGTTCATTCCAAATAGCGAAACAGATTAAGAGTAGACAAAGCATTCAAACTAGTGTTTCTAATGAAACAAATGAACAATTATTCACACAGGGTAAAATTATTTAATACTTGATGTAAGATATCTATTCAAGAAGTGTTTTTCTCCCTTCTCTTAATAAAATGTTCTGAAAAATATTTCACAAGTATATGATTCTTTATCTTTAGTTTGCAAATATTTTTTAAATAGTCATTATTTTTGTAAGTTTAAATTTCTTTAATTTTATATTCTTTAAAGAAAGCATAGATTAATGACTAGTGTGTTAGTAATATATATATTTTATATATGTTTAAAAAAATCAAAAAAATAAATGATGTTTTAAATCAATTTTTTTTTAAAAAATCAAAAAAATAAACAACCCAGACTCTAGTTTAAGGATAGTAACAAACTATTTAAAGCCATATAAACAAATAAGCCAATCCTACTTTTTTAGAACTTTAAATACTACTTTCCAAGTGCTAAAATTTACTGCCTCTTTATTTTGTATCAAATAGAAAACCACTATTTTCTACTGCCTTCAAATATTTTATTACAATTTTTAATGACTATAAATGGTATAGTATATTTAGAATGATTCTCTCTGAAGGCTTTGATAACTCATTAAAATATGTACTAACTTGAGATGACATAGATGAATTCAGCTGCTTGGCTAAATATGGTGTTAGCATAGCAGTCAATGCATGTATAAATGAAGTATTTTTTGGAGTACTCTCTTCACCTGTAACTCCTGATAACCGGCTGCATGCAACAACACTGAGTTTTCCTAGCTGGTTCGCTACCTCCTAAATTAAGAAAAACAGTGAGAAAATAAAGATAATTTCATATCTAGGTTTACATCATTTAGATAAAAAAAATTTGAATGGTTTGAACAGAAAAATATTATGCCATATTTTCCCAACTTTTTCTACAGTGATAAAATTCACCTTCCCATAAATGCAAATGGGTAAAAATGTGTTAATATACATGTTATACAAATTTTGTTAAATTAGCATGAAATAAATTAGCCTATACAAAGCATTCAAATTTATATGCACACTATTGGAAAGAAGCACTCGATAACTTCTATGAAATATTATTTACAAAATCAACTGATAGAGTGAGGTTCTCTATACAGTCTGGTATGGATTTACATCAAGATTTCTCCCGAGACATTATTTTTTGAAGAAATCACTGCAAATGGTTTGAAGACAAAAAATGCTCTGTGACTGCAGCCAGATATTGTGACATACTTCCGAAGTTAATTGTACCCCAGATGCAATTCATTTCAATCAAATAATTACATGTATCTCCCCCACCACCTGCTGCAACATTTTCCAGACTAAATTTATTTTTGGCTGTGGGGGTACCTTAACCCTTCAAAAGACAAGGTCATATTTATCTGCTGGCCAAACCAGTTTCCTTTCCCTATTTGCTTTGTGTAAAGTTGTTATCCATGCAGTTGATGAGCTCCTTCTCGAATATTCATAAAAGATCATGCTATTATAGGACACTCTACACAGCTACACAATACAGAAAGCACACAGTAACAATGATGTTATCCTTTGCATTGTAACCATCATCTTGAGGAACAAACCAAACATGCAAGGTATTGTGATAAAAGTGAATTCTTGATGCTATTGTGGCCTTGATTTTTTTTCTATCTCCAGAAAGATTTATCGGTTTTTTTTCTCCTTTCTCAATTATGTCTCCCCATACTCGGTTTTCTTTAGATTTTTTGAAATTTTCAGGTAGTAATTAGTTTATAAACTAATTTGTATACAAATTTAAGTTTAAAAAATTGACACAAACCTCAATCCCCCAAGCCAGAATTTGTTTTTGCAGTAAAAATAACGAACCTCCGACCTCATGAATGAAGAAAAAAAATGGTGAATGCCCCCCAAAAAACTGTACGCATGTGTGTCTCAAATGTAAAAAACTATTACAGGCCATAGTAAGGGTTGGTCAATGTACTTCACGCATGCTGACAATTTGTATGCAGACATTTAGCTCAAAAATTTCAAGGAAATTGATAATTATCCTCTTTGTCATGTTATTAAATTGAGATTTTTGCAACATGAGCTTTGCTAGAAAAAAAATCACATTATTAACACTCTTTAAATGAGTTTACTAGCCCTTCCCTAAACAATTTCATAACTTGTATGGATCTTCATACTCCTTAATTACTGTATCTTGAATTTTCAATAATTAAGCAGCCTTTAGCAAATGGAGAGCAGTGGATTTGTGAAGGAACGCACATGCTTTAACACACCCTAGGTCACCCAACAGGAGAAAGAATCACCTCATCTGTAGGCAAGCCAGAGCGACGCCAATGATAACTGCATCGACCATTGAATCGCAGATGCTGTATTCATCAAGGAAGCCATATGTGGATCATTTCCAGACAGTTGAGAAAAGTAGATTTGTTCTCACTGTGCTTATTCAATTTGCACTATTCACCAGCAGACAGTGTTGACTTCATTTACAGTGACCCCAAGAGAAACAATCCTGGACATCTGTAGATTAGTACTGTATTGTCTTCAGCGATGAATCGTAATTCTGTTTGGCATGCAATGATATTTGTGTTCTACATTAGCAGATTATTGATCAGCAGGTGACCAATGCTTATTCTTTGGAAAAGTATATGGTCTGAACTGCAGGTCTAATGGTCTGGGAAACCATCGCTTATGAAAGACAGTTATCTCTAGTTGTGATATGGCGAACCATAACTGCTCAATGGTATGTCTAAGAAATCTTGCAGTCACATGTTTTATCACTTATGGTACGGATTTCAGCAGGAATTTTTCAGCATGATCATGCTTGCCCACAAACATAGGTCAAAAGTTTCTTCAGATTGCCTACTTCAAGTTAAAACCCTTTCTTTGCCAGTTTACTCTAGCCCTAAATATAGACAAATCTGCCTCAGACTAACATAAAGAACCTGTATGCATTAATGCCAGGCCAATCATTATTTGTATTCACCCCAGAAGTGGCTCGACAGTTTACAATTCGTTTTGGGGTCACTGCGCTGTTCTCTACTATAAATGATCGTTTTATTCTGATATTGTGATATTTTACATTGCATATGAGTTGAGATTTAAAGCAGTCAAAGTCACTGTAGTGCCATTTTTCATATAACAAAGCTTCCTTTCCTGAAAGCTCTGAAAAAAATCAGTATTTTTTCAAATGTGTCTTTGCTTATAAGACACCATTTCAAAGAAAACTAATTTTTTTGGAAGCTTTCAGGAAAGAAAGCTTCATTATGAAAAGTAGCACTCTAGTGACTTGGACGACTTTGATTCTCAACCCTCCATATGATCGTTACATTGTTATGATATTAAAAAGGCATAATGTACATTGTAAGTGCAAGCAACAATTGGACGGCTTTTACATAAAAGGAACCAAGTGTTATTTTTAACATTTTTGAGATACACTGACATCTGAACTATTGAAAAAAGAGGTGGGATTTTTTATTTAAATAGAACCAAGTGACATAGGCTGTGATGCTACTTGTGTTCACTTGAACCAACCACGAAACTGAAGAGATAACTGAATCGAAGATAACTTTAAATAGCTTTTTCTCAGTTTCGATTTAATGGCACTTGGTTCCTTTTACATAAAAGCTGTCCAATTTAAGCTTTTTCCATGCTTAAAAGTCAAATCAATTAAAGTGTTATTTCATATCTCATTTGCACATTCTATTTTTCTTTGAGAGGGCAATTAAGATGACATGACATAGAGATTTTCAAGTTTGGGTAGGTTACTAAAGATTCATACATAGAGATGCAAGTTTTGCATTTCATGCCAATAGAAGAAAACAGCTTAACCTGTTGATTTGTTTCTTCTGATCGTTCAACACCACCTTCCTCCAACGTAAAATCATAATGAAAGAAAAACTGAAGCAAGTGAAACAATACGCCAGCTTGGAACATATGATTTTGAAGAGCTTCATCAACTGCTAAGGCACTAATGCACTGAACCACAAAAGTACAGAGCTTTGTTAAATGCTGTAAATAAAATTGAGAGAAAAAATTATACGATGATTATTGCAGCTGAATGAAATGATCTCGCTTACAATAGGAGCACTGTTAATGTGAGATCATGGTAATACAAGAATTTCTAAAACAATCTCTGGTATTTCAGTTAATTCTATTAGAAATTTCCCACATTTTTAACTGCGCTCAAATAAGCAGTTTAAGTAATACATTCGAATCCTGTTATAACGAACACCAAGAGACTGGAGAAATCACTTCGTTATAAAGAAATTTCAGGTTGTTTACATTGTTCCTGTGTAAACTTATTTGAGGGATTAGAAAAGTGTTCATTAAAACGAGATTTTCACTATAATTGTATTAAACTGCACAAGAAAATTTTTAAAACTTGAAATCAGTAAACATGACAGCTTGATCACTTCCCATCTTATTCAAGGTCAACAAAACGTGCTAATATAAATAATTATAAACAGTCTATATAAAAAATTTACTATCAAATTGAATTAATTAATTGAATGCTATATGCCACGTAACAACGTTTTGTGTGATTTTGGTCTTTGCTACTGCGATGGGAGAAAACACTTCCTATAGCAATTCAGCATTTGTTATTGCCAATAATAAATCTGATGGGAAATAAATAAGAAAAAAGATACATATTTATTTTTTTCCCATTTTCTTTCATGCTATTCAATGTTTTGTCTTGTACTCGATCAAACTTAAAATCATGGTCTTTTATTCTTTCATAGATTTTACAAGTAATGGCTGGTATAAGCAACAGCTCAATTTTCTTAATTCTCACATTAACCAAGTTCAACTGTAAAAAAATTAGAATTAAACTTTTTAAACAGTTAAAAATCTTAAGTGTTTCCTTACTGGAGAAAAAAAAACTTGATGCAAATTTCACTTCAATAATGGGCTAGGAAATAAAAAATAAAGCAGATATCTTTTCTTGATTAATCACAATAAAGCAGTACAAACTCAGCAAGACATATGCATAAATACAGGGTATATTCTGAGCAATCTATCTTTTCAGCACTGACTCCCTAATATGCATAATGCAGACATCTCAACACAGGCACAAAGCTTCTCAGTAGTGATGAATGTTGACCTTTATCATTGGGAGGGGTGGTGCAACCCCCTTCCTCCTGGACACCATAAACGACTCAATGAAAAAAAATGACTCAAAAATTTAAATTTTTATTTTGTTTCTTTTTATTTAATTGCAAATTCATTTAAATACAGCACTTTATAAGCACAAAAACCTAGGTACTAAGGCCATCATGAATATTGAATGCAACTGCTCATGGTCTGCCCTTGTGGATCATGTATATGGGTGTCTGGCTACCCTAGATTCCTCTCAATGTTTTCTTTCACAGCTCTTACAGAACCTATGACAAAACATTCCTTTCTAGCTGAGCAGGCATGCCCATGCTTATTGAAATTGAGTCCTGCACACAGGCCAGTTATTTGGAGGAGGTTAGGGGGCAATTGCCCCCCAGCCTTAAAAAATACAATATAAATGGATCAACAAGGTTAAATAAATAAATAAATAAATATATATATATATATATATTGAGTACCATAAACTAGTGGTTTTGTGCCAAGGTTCCAACTATGTGCCATTCACAAATTTTAGGATGCAAGCACTTACTGGGAGCATATGGATGAACTATCAGTTTCAAGATTTTTCATGCCGTTTCAAGAGCTGTCGAAATGCATCATTTCCTGTCAGCTGTTGTCTTGAGGATTTTTTTAGATTATATATTGATTTACACAAAATTTTTTTAAGTGTGTTTAAACTTCTCCTGATTAATATATATTTCATGGAAACTAGGTATAAGCTAATATTTGAATGTACAAGTTACTTATGATACAATTGAATAATCGAAGTTAGATTTACCCAAAATTCCAAAATGAACACAGCTATACGCGAACTATATTCAGAACTATATGAAGTTCCTTCATCAGTAGCAGAAACAAAGAAAGAAAGAAAATATTGAAAAACTCCTTATAGCGGGAGTTACTCGCTGTTGTAGACAAGAGTCAAATTCAAAATGAACTGGCAACAAAAAAGTAGAGGAAGAGGATGGAAAAAGAAAAATGGAGGAGCCACTCGCAACTGAGAACGTGATAGTGATGCTGATGGAGAAGAATTATATAGTAGAAACTGTTGCCAGATTTTTGAGAAGGGTGGTGTGCTACATAGGTCGTTGACCAACTGGTTTGTGTTTTTGTTGATGTGGAATGATTCGAAGAAATCCAAGTCAGACGGTGAGGGGCATTTTTGGATGATTTTGGCAGCAGAGAAGTCAAATTTATGGTCAAGGACCAGTGTTGGGCTATGGATGAGTGGTTAAAGTCTTGGTTGCTTAAGTATCTTCTATGCTCAGTTAAGGCACGTTTAGTTTGGCCTATATATAATAATCCGCATTGGCATGAAATGCTGTAGATGCCCCAGTTGTTGAGTGTATCAATGGGATCTTTTAGTTGAGAGAAGGGAAGTTTATTGACGGGGGTGAAAACAACAGAAAAATTGTATTTTCAAAGGATTTTAGCGATGCATTAGCTGGTTTTTGAGAAGAAAGGCAAAATGATCAAGTTTTTGTGTTCAGGTTTAGGCTTGGTTTTGGAAGTGTTTTTAATCAGTTTGATGTGTAGATTATCAATGAGAGAGCTGCGGTTGGATAAATCTAACGTCAATTATTCAATTGTATTATCAAACCCAAAAGATAATTGTTAAGTTACTTATGACTAGAAATACCTATTCGAATTGTGAAAATACTGCATTTTGGCAAAAATATGAAACATTAGAAAAAATGTAGATTTGCATAACAACTTTGTGTTGCTGTTTTTTCAGCATTTTTTTTCTCACTATTTTATTATTTTTTATTGTTCCAGCAATGGTTTGCAAGTAAGTGCAGAAGCTGGGTGGTCGACCCTACTGCAATTACTCCAATGAAACACTTGAAGAGACTCTGTGTGCGATAAGAAACAAGCAGATGCTCACCAGTTTTTATCACAGTGGGAAGGCGTGTGTGAGGGCTATGAAGAAAGTTAGCAAATTTTACTCATGGCCTAACCCAGTTGATGAAATTTGGTATCAGAGGAGCTAAATCATAACGAAAATCAAGAAACCTCGACCGATTGGCAGTGACAACAATTTTGTAGTGAATTTGAAGAAATGAATTGCCGCTGTGGTGGTCGAGTGGTTATAGTGCGGACTCGTGATGCGAGGATCCGGGTTCGAACCCCACAGTGGTGGTTGGCTGAAGTTGGTTTTCTGTGGTTCCCAACTTCAAGGCGCAAATGCGAGCCGATCTCCCCGTTAAAAAAAGTCTCGCCACAGAGAGCAACAGTCCTACAACGGTAAATCATTCAACCATAACACTTCACTCATAGTTAGAAAAACTGGGGACAGCACTACACATAACAAGCATTACACAGAAACAAAACTTTACGTCAGGTTGCACTACACGTACCGATTGTACCGATTCGTTGGGGGGTTCCGCGCGGGGGGGGGGGGTGCATTTGGGGTGTAGCAGTAGTAGGTAGGGCCTCCAAAAAATGGCTCGGGGATCCATGATGTTCTTAAGTCAGCCACCTCGTTGGGCAATTTGCCTGTTGTGGCGTCGTATTTGTATTTGTATAATGTTATATTTATACAGTGTTATTTTTTAAGAAGAGCCTTATATTTTCAAGTTTTAGTCTTCTTTATTCTTGTTTATGTTTTAGCAAATTAAAATGTTCAAAGAAAGTTGACCTTATTTCAGGAAGAAATAATTTTTTCTGAGAATTCCTAATAAAGTTAACACCCAGCATTCAATAAAACTGGGTGCGACAATGTGACACAACTTGTTTCCAGGGAGTTATAGGCAACAGAAGGTGCACAGTCACCACCTCACAGGTGGGATTTCATTTTCCGACAGTGTATGTTTCGCAATGACTGAACTTTCTCTTTTTCCCAAGTGACAGCTTCTCTGGTGTTACTTTATTCTAATAGCAGTACTTCTTTTTGCTGTTCCTATGTATACATTTACTATACTGTGATATAACCAAGTAAGCATGGAACCCAGTAAACACCTGCCATGCAAAGTGAGTCGCTTAGATCTTTTGCAGAGCGTAGCGATTGTGATACCCGTTTCTGGTGGGTTTAAGAATGGGCTTGATGTTGAACTTTCCCAAAACTCGCCAGATTCGATCGGTGACCTTCCAAATGTATGATAAATAGGCTTTGGCTCAGGGTTCCCGATTTTCTTCATCAATATAGATGTTTATCCTGCAAGGCCATACGGCTCTTTGAATCTCTTTTATCGTATAACCGCTAGCTTTGAAGGCCTTCTGCAGATGGATCAGTTCTGTGTCCAGATGCTGCAGCTCACAGATGCGATTAGCAGGGTTCACCAGTGTCTTCAGTACACCTCTCTTCTGTTTCTGTTTCAAATGGCTTTTGAAGTTTTTCTGGAGGTACCAACCTGTATGAGTAGGTTTCCCAAAAACTGTGTCTTAAGCGGTTGTTATCAGTTCTGTTCACCAGGACATCCAGAAATGCTAGCTGTGGGTGGAATGCTAGTTCCATATGAAAGCAAAGCACAAAGCTTTGTATCATGCACTGTGTAAAGCTAGACGGCCAAAATAGTTCAGGTTAGACGCAAGCAAGTGAAACTCATGACATGAATGGATTGTTAAATAGTAATCATGATAGTTAAGGCCTCCTCATTAAAATTTTGAAATTTGATGTTATTTGTCGCAGTGATGCAAATCTATGTTGTGAAAGCATTGTTGCCTGGCAGGGCAAATCAATAACAAGAGTATTTTTTATCATCACTGTGTTGCTAAACGTTTGAATATTTTGGTGAAATTTTTCAACCTGTCATGCATCCTTGAAATGAGCAGTTGTAAAAATCCAAAGATTGTATCTATATTTTTGAAGTACCATAACACATTTTATGTGCTCTAATTATTAAATCAAGCTGGAAATCAACTAAATCCAAATAAAAAGGTATTTTCATAGCAGAAACAGTTTCGTAAGGTTTTAAAATGTTTGGCACCATCTATGTACAATGAACAAAGCAATCAATAATTTGCACAGACAAAATTTCCACAAGGATTGTCTGTAATAGTTTTTTCATTTCTGCAGTAAATTTTATCCAATGAAAATAAATGGAGAAATTAATGGTTTTTCCCCCTTTTAACTGTCTATTGTTCACCCTTTTAAAAACGTGTATAATTTTTTTTTTACAAAAATCCAGGTGAATTGGTGCTGTTAGTATATTTTTAATTAATTAGAGTGGATTTCTTAGTCAGCTAAAATGCTTAATTAAAGGTAAAATATACTGTTTCCTTTGATTTTAATGTATACCTATAAACAGAAAAATCTTGCTTAGTAAAGTTGAATAGTTGTTACCTTGAATTACATTTCCATCCCCCTCAATTTGGCAAGATTTTAAAAATTTCTAAACAAGTAAGATTTCAACAGCTCTCAAAAAATGACACAGACAAGGAATCAACTCTTTCTAAATCAAAAAGTATTGTACTTACACAACCCTATTTTGCACTGAAATGACACTAAAAGATGTACTTTCTAAAATTTAAAAAAAATTGAGAAAACAAATTGGTAAAATTTATTTCTAGACCATGTATTTGCTATACATATTAAAATATACACTTGATCAATGATGGTAAATGAATTAGTGGAAAAAATCTTGCATAGGCATGAATGGTTTTAACAAAATTAATAAATGATTTTTGTATTCATTAGTAAACTAAGAGATAAGTTGCCTTTTAAAAAAAAGATAATGCAATTTTCGAACTATTCGAAGCAAGTGTTAAATCAAACACATATGAAATTATTGTATGAAGAAATTATTGTATTAAACAAAAAAAAATATCCTTGCCCAAATGAATATAAAATGATAGATTTTTTAATAGAACTACACTGATACGATATTGGTAATAATTGAACTATATTAGTTCAATTCCAGATTGTGTCATTATGACGCAGACAAAATTTCATCTCAAAAGCTTAAAAGCATGTCTAATGTAAGTACTAGTCAACAAAATATACATTTGCATGTGTTTTTAACATGGAAATGTGTATGGATTTGTTTCCATCAGTGTGATATTACTTAATTTTAAATGTTAGTACTGTAATGGCGAATTGCAAAAAAATAAATAAATTATGAACCTATGAATAAATGTGTGTTACAATGATCACACATATGTATAGGTGACGTGCAGAAAAGTGTGATTATTACACACACACAGGTGAAGAAGTGTCATTATTATTGTTATTTTGTGTCATTATTTATACACATACACCCAGAGGTGCAGACATGAAGAAAACATTGGAGGGGATGAAAATTGATGATCGTCTCATATATACAGGACTCAAGTGCATACGCAAGAGGAGGAAGGTGCATTACATTGTTTTTTCAGAAATTATTGGGGGTGGGGCTCAACCCCTTTACAAAATTTATTGGGGGGGGGGGGGGCTCCAAATGGCATCAGCCCCTAAGTTCCGGCACCTATGCATACACTCATTAATTATTATTATTTGTTTGTGTAGATAATCCGTGGAATTTTGTGAAATATGCCATTATTTTTGTAATTATTTTGTGATTGACAAATTCACACATAATTTTCCTCCTCCAATGTATGTAAATCTCACACAAAAAACACTACACACATTTCGTGCGTTTTCATATAAAATGCATGACGTTGCAGTCACTTGACCCCTCCGTGACCACTCAGGTGGGTTGAAAGTTGGACATCCAGAGAGGAGCTGACGAAAAATGGAATTTTTTGATCGAAAAGATGAGACGTGCTCTCCACAGTTTGTGTGGCCCTTGTGCTGCTTTCCTGTCTGTAAATTCAAACCTTCCCATGGCCACTAAAGATATGGCCTCCTGACTAAAGAATCCTTGAGATAAGAGGCAAACACACCCACAGAGTTCACAATGCTGGGATACTTTGATGGTCCTCTGCTTTTTGGACGAAACCACAACCTCACAAGTCGAGTTCCCCAAATGACTGAATGTACAACAGCTGTTGCCCGTTCACCTCTATCGCTGCTCTTCCCCATCGATGATGTATACTCCAGCTAACACCACCGTCTCAGCCGGTCTTGTGGTGGGCAACTGGTGAGGTCCCATTTGCCCAGCATCGCCACTCTTGTCCATGGATGATGGACAATTCAGCAATCCTTGCCTCTCTACTGCCCCATCTCTACTGCCTGTCTTCACAACCACTGACACTACATCTGATCAGCATTGCCACCACTGCCAGTCTTCACAACCACTGACACTACATCTGCTCAGCATTGCCACCACTGCCAGTCTTCACAACCGCTAATGCCACATCTGCCCAGCACTATCGCCACTGCCAGTCTTCACAATGATGCACAATTCAGCTTAACTTTGTTACCACTGCCAGTCTTCACAATGATGCACAATTCAGCTTAACTTTGTTACCACTGCCAGTCTCCATCACCACTGTTGCTTCCCTTTTGCCTGGCATCGTTGCCAATGCCGCTCTCCTCTGTTTGATGGTGTACCAACCAGTTAACGTCACCTCTACTGCTAGTCTACACAGTTACTGATGCCCCTTTTTACTGAACCAATCGCCCTACCGGTCATGACTATCAGTAAGTAAAATGATTTGAACAAACCAACCTAACTTCTCAGTGCCAACCTTCCCTTCCAGTGATTTTCTCAACTGAATGAGTTATATATTTGAGGGTGTTGTTACAACCATGTCTACCACTTAATCCTAGTAATTTTTTCTGAGGGATATTTTTCAATATTTTGTCTATTATGGACACCCCCCCCCCCCACACTCTGACAATTTATAACAAATTTAATTTTCATTAAAATTATGTTGTAACTGAAATGTTTGTTCGATAGCGTCAAAATTGTTGAGATCATGATTTCCCTTAAATAATGGTAAATGTTTGATAATTGTAAAATTGTAAATGTGAACCTGAGCACGTTGATATTGGAACCCCCTCTCTTCACGGCCAATCTCCTAAATTTTAATTTCCAAATTAAATGGTAACTTAAAGAGTAAACTTTAATCCAAATAAAAACAACAGCACACATTCTTTAAAAATTAATTAACTTTTAAAACAAGATTGCAAAAAGAGGGTAATTTATATACTAGTACAAGACATTTATTTACACTTACTTCATAAAAAAGAATGTGACAGAGATCTTTTATCATGACAGGTATCTCAGTCATACGCTCTCTGCAACCACGAAACTGAGCTGCAACAGAAAAGCATTGAGAAATGTGCACACATACTAGAACTGCCAAATCTTCCATCTTGGATGAACGACTTATTACTGCAACACAACGTGCAAATGCTTCTTGAAGAGCCTACATAAAATGAACACCGGAGCTTCAAAAACAACATAAATCTTTCTAAATTCAAAGAGTAGAAAAACCTGGAATTTAGATATCTAATGTTAAATACAGAACTTTTTTTAAAAAAAGACAGAATTTCATAATCAATATGTCGCACCTGTGATATGCGAACACATTAAATTAGAATACAGACATTGCTCAAAAAAGTACTCAAGATAATGATAGTTTTTATAAATTACTTTACAGTTAAAGTTCAATTCTTATAATTTTTATACCGGCTACTAAAAAAAACATACTTTTCACTCACTTATAAGTAAGATTCAAACTAATGCTAATTAGAAATAAAATATGATTACCTCAAGCCCTCCCTCACGTCTTAGTTCTTCTGCATTCAAAGCAGAGCAATTAACGGTGTAATAAGCTGTTTCAGTCGCAGCTGCTAAAAGTGGTGCAGACTTCGAAAAAAGTTGGGGATCACATGTCTCCATTCTGATTGTTTTCACCAGCATTGGATAGCCAGAATACTTATAAGGATGTAATTCTAAAGAAAATTAATGATTTGTTTTTACTATAATGCAAAATAATGACCAAATTGTTACAGTGAAAATGACAGAGCACTCACTTTGTGGTGAATCTGTAGCTAATAACTAATACGAGTTATAAACTAGATTATTTAGGTAACTATTATTTGACAGCAAATAAACCAATCCTATTTTTACACAACTTAATACTACCAATACACAAAATAAAATTATGGTACACTAAGGAAAATGTTTTTTAAATATTGTGATACCTTAACTTACGTCAATAATTCAAGGGGAAGCTTTTAAAATACATTATGCTATGAGCACATCATCAAGAAAGCTTATGTTGGTATAATCAGCATATTTGTTGGGAACAGAAATAGTGGTCCAGAGTTATGTACTCTGATAAACTGTGCTACAGCATCAACAGTGATTCTGGACCCCAGCTATTGTGGTGAGAGCAGGGAACTTCTTACCATCAGCAGAATGTGTAGGAAATTAATAATAATGATGTGGGGGTATCATACACAATGGTGCAACTCTGCTTTATATCTTTGAGTGAGACATACTGTATCACAGAGGTATTGCACTGGCATCCTCCTGGGTCATGTCCTTTTTTTTTATGGTGCAGTTGGTCTAAACTTCCAGTTTATGAATGACAATACCTGTCCGCATAGGACATGAAGTGTCAGACACTCTCGCAAGTGAAGATAATTAGTGCATGACATAGCCTACACATTTGGCAGACCTAAATCCCATAGAGCACACCTGGGATGCCCTTGGTAGATGTGTTGCTCAAAGTCCTAACCCTCCTCAAACCATACAAGCAGGGGACAGATTGAGCAAGGGTGCACCCAGGCAGCAGGTTGTAAGGGGCAGCAGCTTAGGCTTTAGTTAGACACAAATTTCTTTTAAATTTCCAATGCTAAAAATTCACATGACCAGAGGCAAATTTATGGTTTAGCTGACTGTAATACAAAAATTTTGCCAAACTTCTCTCATCCTAGTCTAATTTCTTGACCATTTATTTCTTAAATTTGCCGGGCTACAGCGCGCTCAGCTTGTAAACATGCTTGTGTTTCTCAATTTTTTAGTCACTCACATGCTTGCACCCTGTTTAGGTAACTCACAGGATCGAAAACTCTCAAGCTCACTCTTTTGGTTACTCGCTTACAAACTTGTTCATTCACTCACTGACATAGTCCCTCGCTCTCTGGGCAGAGCCGGATTTATAGTTTTGTAAATTTCAGGGCCCTTCTTTCATTATATCAATTTTCTTGACCACTCATTTCTGTAATTTGCCACCCTAGGCTGCTAAGCCCCTCTGTAAATACAAATACAATGCCACAACAGGAAAAATGCCCAATGAAGTGGCTGAGAAAAAGATGCCCATAACAAATATGGATGTCATATATTTCAAAAATACAGAAATCCAATTAAAAATGCAATTATGAACAATATATGTACATGATGAAATATTATACAATACCCATAAAGAATACTTATGGTTGTCTAATTCTAAGTATGGATAGCTTCTCGATTTACCCCAACATGTTTATTGTATTTTTTTTAAAACGTGTCAATTGTGTTACAATTTACTACCTCTGGGGGTAAGCTATTCCATTTATCAACAACCCTATTAGAGAAAAACTCCCTGCGACACCATAACCTAGAATTGTCCCTTACCAATCGATACTGGTGTCCCTTTGTAAAAGCAGTCAATTGACGGTGTAACAATAATAATGAAACCAAGCATTCTATTTGCTTTTTTGACCACCGCTAAACAATGTTCAGAAAACCTAAGCTGCTGGTCAATGAGAATTCCCAAATCGGTGACCCTCGTTGCATCCGGGATAATGACACCGTTCAAATTGTAAAAGAAATGTGGCTTGTTTGAACCAAAATGAGAAACCATGCACTTGTCAATGCTAAAAGTCATGCTCCATTCCTTTGCCTCCTGCAAATCTTTTTAAGTTGGTCTGGAGCAACTCCCTATTGCTTTGATTCCCAATTACCCCCCATTAGCTTCCCGTCATCTGCGAATTTTTGCTAATAATCCCATCTACCTTTAAAAACCTTAAGGTAGAAAAAAAGCACTTGTAGGACAGTAACATCAGAAACAAGACTGTACTCTATCACAAGAGGCAAGAGTGCATTTTGACAACACCATCTTTAGAAGAAGGCCTCTGCACAAAGCTCGCGACATCACTGAAGAAGGCCATCTCGCATGTAGCCATTGGTTATAGCAGGCTGACGCATGTACCATTTTCACCGTATTTTGTAGCATATACAATGGCTATAGGTAAGATGGCATTCTTCAGTGACATCACGAGCTTCATGCTGAGGCCTTCTATAGCTGGTATTGGTTTTGATATCCTCATCTAGTCTGTAATGGTAAAAAATGAAGGCAAATTAAGAATTATTCTTCTTACTTGGCCAATCACTGGTGCACCGAAAAAGCTTTAAACATTTTTTTACATAAAAGTTGCTTTGTTATACTTTCTCTTTACAGGATAAGTGTCAGTAATGATGACGTTTTGTCACCAAAAGCTGCTGGCATAATTAAGAACAGTAAAATGACTCTAAACCGAAAAAAAGAACAATCATTGCAAAAGCAAAACATATGGTCACGCGATTATGCTTGGTAAACAATTGCGTGATTTTTTTCCTCTGATTATCTTTACCAGGGTTCCCGAAAGAAAAGTCCTGTCAACCTCCCACAAGTCTTCTTTAGGGGCAGTACATGAGGCTCTTGGCACCCAGGTGGCAGGTAAGCTCAAACCACCCTTGTATACAAGAACTCAAAATTGCCTTGAAAGATGAATGGGACAAAATCCCTCAAGCTCTCTCCAACAATTTAGTGGACAGCATGTGCAACAGCTACCAAATGTGCTTAAGTGCCAGAAAAATCACTCTTCATGCCGACAAACACTTCATATCTGTTGCTATTTGCAGCAGAATAAGCATTTATTTTAACTACACTGCTGGCCACCGTAAATGCAACACCCTGAAGGAAGCATGCAAATGATATGAAATTTACAACATGCATTAGCGGAGGTGAGATATGCAAATGATTAGAATTTCAGCGCAGATGCACATCACACGCGCCTGTGGCGCCACTTCAAAGCGCTATTTAAGGCTTGGAGATTTCGACGATTTGAAGTACGGCAATTGTGTTTTTCTTGTGGTTTTTTCAAAAAAACGATCAATTATGCCTCGTAGAAAACAGCGATCATCTTTTGATCAAGTATCCGAGTTCGACAGAAGAAGGATAGTGGCCTACCGAGATTGTGGATTATCTTTCAGGGAAATCGGTAGTCGTGTTGGACGAAACCAAACAACTGTAATGCAGATATGTGATCGTTGGATGCAGGAGGGTACGACGGACCGACGTGTTCGATCGCATCCACCTCAGTGCACCACTTCACGTGATGACAGGTGTATTGTGCGTATGGCAGTGACGGATCGCTCAGCCACATCACGAACCATAGCACAGCACATTCAGTCTGTACCGCATCATCCAGTGTCTGCGCGTACCATTCGACGCCGTTTACAGCAGAGTGGTCTCTCTGCAAGACGTCCATTGCTTCGTCTACCCTTGACGCAGAACCACAGACGTCTCCGCCGCCAATGGTGCGATGAAAGAAGGATGTGGACGGCACAATGGAATGAAATTGTCTTTACTGACGAGTCACGCTTCTGTCTGCAACACCACGATGGTCGGATTCGAGTCTGGAGACACCGTGGAGAGAGGATGCTGAACAGCTGCGTTATGCACCGCCACACTGGTCCTGCACCGGGTATTATGGTTTGGGGTGGTATTGGATATCACTCTCGCACTCCTCTAGTACGCATTGCCGGTACTTTAAAAAGCCAGCGCTACATCTCCGAGGTGTTGGAGCCAGTTGTCCTTCCTTACCTTCAGGGCTTGCCCACAGCCATATTTCAACAGGATAATGCGCGACCACATGTGGCACGCATTGTCCAAAGGTTCTTCGTCAATTGCCAGATTGAATTGCTTCCCTGGCCAGCTCGCTCTCCGGATCTTTCGCCGATAGAAAACATGTGGTCCATGGTTGCTCAACGATTGACCCAGATTACATCCCCAGCTGCCACACCAGATCAACTTTGGCAATGCGTGGAAGCTGCTTGGTCTGCTGTACCCCAAGAACACATCCAAAGTCTCTTTGAATCAATGCTGAGGTGTGTGGCAGCGGTGATCTCCAACAATGGCGGCTACTCTGGCTACTGATTTTGGCAGGAACCACACTTCACAGAAGTCTATAAATTTAATCATTTGATGCTTGGTCAACATGTTATCTACAAAATAAATATTGTTGCGATATCTCTTGTCTTTCTTGGTGTTGCAATTTGGGTGGCCAGCAGTGTATTTACAATTGATGTAAAGAGCATCTTTATTTCTTTTACTTATCTTGTTTTACTATAGGGGCGATATCTGTTCCATTTTGCAAAATAAAGATACCTAAGGATGTGTTAAACATGTGCCAAAATTCATTTCTTTAAAGGATGTCTATCATTAAGTACAACAAAAAGTAACACTGCCCCTCAGCATTTGTCAACCAGTGTATTTAACAATCAATTAATTGTATTCATTTTCACCAATGTCAAATCACTAGCATAAAAAAAATCAAGATAGCTAAAATTATAGGAATGTCCAGTAAATTACAGTCATCCTATCCGTTTTTATTTATTCTTCTCTTCAATGTGACTTTAGGGGACTTCAATGTGACATTTATCTTCTATGAATGAGATGTCACAACCCTTCAAGATTTGCTCAAAATGTATAATAAAAAAAAATTATAATTTGAGACCACATAAACACCATGTTCTGAGGATATGCAATCATTATTTTGAAACTTTATGCACAGCTACCTTGCATGGCATTAAGGAGTAGCATTCCAATGTGGTTTAGGGTATTGCTTACAAAGTTGGAGCAAGCTTCCCTAGTTAATTCTCATCTTGTTGGCAGTCAAGAACATTCATTCGATGTCCAATTGATAAGATTTTTAAAGAGCCTCATCACTTCTTCAGCAAACACAATTCCTACATCTCCCTTGAATAGAGAATTTATAGGATACAAATGGGCATGGAATGCTCTTTCCTGCTAACAAAATGAGAATGAAATGGGGAAATCAGTAATGCCTCTTTGTCAACAATATTTCAACATGACATTAGAATGCAAAACCAATCAATGCTACACAAAATATCTGAATGAATAACTTTATGGCAGTCAGTTATTTACAGATCATACTACACATTCAGTCACTCTATGAATTGAAGGTTTTAAAATTTTGCCTTTCTGACAGTAGCTCAATTATTCAAATCATATTTATTATCTCTAAATTTGATATTTAAAATGCACCCACCATGCGTTGCCACAATGATGTTACTATTAATTTTTTGTTTTTCCCCCTTCACCCATCTATTTGATATTCAACTATTAATTTCCCTCCCCATTTATATTTACGTTTATGTAAAAGTGTTTATATATAGGTATTTCCCCCTCTCACACATTGTACTTCTTTTTTTTTAATAACCCATCATCCAGTATGTGACAGTCATGTTCACCTTGGATGAAAAGTTGTCTCTATTTGTATATGTATGTTTGTACATTTCTTTGATAAATAAATAAAAAAATAAAAGAATGCCATTGTTTCTTGCATTATTTACCCTTCAGTATACCCACGCTGAATTGCTTTCATGAGTATTATTAGAGATTAAAAATAAGCTTTGAACTATATATTTTAATCACCTTAGCTTATTTAAGGGGGAAGTAAAGTTGCAACAAAATAAAAAAAAGGAACAAACAGTAACAGTAGTAAAAAGTAAGTAAATAACCATAAGTCGCCATCTGGTGGCAGCGTCAGCAGTTGTGAGCTTGGCCTGAGTCAGGTCCAGCCATTCATGTACATGCATACGATCCCTTTCAGTGCATACGAGCTCCAAGGAAAGATTAAGAGATATATTGCCTTTGCGGTCTAATGGTCTGGGGCAGGGTTTTCCAATGTGAAAGCTCATATGGAACACTTGATGGTAACGAGGCTACCCTTAAGAAATTTTGAATATTTCTTCAATATACAGGATTAGGGCTGCAACTAGTGGGGAGCAGGCGGGTCTTGTACCTCGGGCACTAATTTCATTCTGAAACCTCTCCTTCAACATTACAAGGGGGCGTCAAAATATGCGATTGCCTTGGGTGACCAAGTTGTGGCCCTGTACAGGGTGTCCTGAAGTCCATTGAGAACGATTATGTGCTACTACAAAGGGTAGGAATATTGACATTTTCGGTGAACTCACCCACATACAATGATGGTCATTCATGGGAAATTTATTTCCCTTACACTTTTCTTTCAACATTAAACAAAAGAATAATTGGAAGAAAAAAATGCAGATAAATGTCGATGCCTTTCTCGAGACCTGCTTCCGAGAATGAGCATTTCTATACATTGAATCGATGTGATTATTGTGGATTACAAAAATGTATCACTATAATAGTTTTTCATTGCATATTGTCACCTAAAAGGCCTTAAACTTTGATGATGGACTAATAGACTGAATGTTAACAGAGGTACGGTATGAGACTGCAACCAGATGCTTGGTAAGCCGAGGCAAGCACACATTAAGGAGGTCCCCTTTTAATGTCGAGAGAGAAGTTGTAGTGAAATTTTCGCCTCTTGTAGTCTGGTGCCAAGGTCACCAAAACTCCCAAGTTCCTCCCTAGTTACAGCCTGGCTCAGAATAGTTTAAAAAAAAAAAACCCCTTCGAAGCACTAAACAGGCAAGCAGCAATGTCGACAGCTTGCCATGATGCTTGCCCTTGACAAAGGTTGGCGATGTCCCTGAGAGAAACATCAATATCTAGTATTTCGGTTCTTTTCTTTTAAACAACTTTTAGAGAGTTGGACATCTGCTTTGCTTAGATAGAGAAGAAAAAAAAATTCAAAAAGTGAAAAGTTATGCTTTTTCTTTCAAATCTTCAGCAGAACAATATAAGAATACTCAGGATTTAAGCAACGGTGATGAAATGTGAATCAGTTATTTAAGTAATTTATAATATTGTTTTGAAAACTTTTACGTTGTGGCTAATAATTTATCTCAAAAATTATTATATAACAAACAAAATGCAATTGAAACCATTGAATTTTTTGTGATATTTTCAGTGAGGTTTGGGGGGGGGTCATTTTCAAAGAAGTTTCAATTGAAAGATTTTCATCCAAATACAACATTTCGACATGGCTTCTTGAATGTTGTGTAAACGAGGTTCCATTTGTGGTAACAAATCTGTAGAATGGGAGAAATATAACCTCAGGCAAGTTAAAAAGTGAAGCTTTTCTTTTTTTCTTAGGATTGCTATTTACAATTTGCTAGTCAGAAAAGTGATAAGAATCCAACACCATGGATCTCAACTGGCGATTTCAAGGAAGAGAGGCAGGCTGGGGGGGGGGGGCACAGAATGCAATGTAACAACTTAATAATTCAGAATCTTTGAAGGAAGACTCATAAAATCCTCATGTAGGTCTTGATAGTTTTAGGAATACCATTTCCAGGATGTCTTTGTTGTCTGAAGGACTTGTGTGTGAGAATAAGAAGAAAGAAAGGAGCCAACACAAATATTGTCTCCTACTAGTTGATTATTGCAATATTTTATCTGAATTATTTTAGAGTACTTGTTCTCTTAATAGAAATAAAAATTTGCTTTACATAAAACAGTAACAAGAGCATTTTTGAAACTACCATGGTTCCGGGATTTTTGGGGTTTCTTCCCTTTTGATTCTGCAGAACCCCAAAATGCTCTCACGGAACACAGGTTGGAAAACCCTGGTCTAGGGCATTCACCTGGAAAAGTGAAAAACCGTGGGTTCAATTCCCTGCAAAGGCAGTTGAATTTTTTTCTCTTTTTCCAAAATTAATCTTTGCAACAGCCAGTTGTTAAAAACCTTCGTATGTACAGCGGAGAGTGGCATCATCCTTTCATAATTTTTACTAAATGACTTCCATTCCCAAAGACAGAAATATGGAGCTTCCAGTAAAGATTATGCAAGATCAGGATGAACCAGTATATCAAACTTTTAAACTATCCAGAAAGAGAAGGACAGAGAAGTGTGAACTTGCACTTATTGCCTGTATACTCTAAAAAATCGAGCAAAGGGCTAAAAAAAGCAAACCTTATACCAAAGGGTAATATTATTATTTAGTAATTACAAAAAAAGGGGTATTATTGTTGCAAGCAATGTTTCCCGGTTTCACCTGCACATACCTGTTTTTCTGCTCGCAATATGGCAATATCTATACAAGGTTCATAGGTAACCGGGTGTATGACATTTTACTGTCGAACCGTTGATCCTAGAGGCATACTTCCAATTAGTAAAAGTATCCAAATAATGTGTAGTATTTAGATATGTCATTCATGTTTCAAGGGGTTATACAATTATTAAAATAAAAAAATTGACTTTTTATACAGTCTGTGTGCCCCAAAATCCAATCAGAAAGTTGTTGCCATGTCCCTCCTGATGTCAACTGAAAAATTTTCACATATTCAAGTGCAGTATTAACTGAGATATTCAAAGTTGGAGAATAGGGGAAACTAGGAAAAAAACAGCATTAAATGCAGATAAACCGTTGTACTCGACTCGCATTTAATGAAGTTTCCCCCCCCCCCCGATTTTCCTCCATTTTTTTAATTTGAATATCTCAGTCAATAATGAACTTAGAAATGTGGAATTTTTTTGTTAGCATCAGGAGAGAAATGATAAATACTTTCTAATTGGATTTTTGGGCACAATGTGTATGTATAAAAATTCAATTTTTTTTTATTTGAATAACTATACAAGCTCTTGCAACATTAATGATATATCTGAGTACTACACATTATTTGGATGCTTTTTTTAATTGGAAGTATGCCTCTAGGATCAACCGTTCACCAGTAAAATGCCATACACCCGTTACCTATACACCTTGTATATATAACAAGATGTCCTGACTGATTCATCACTGAGCCACAACTGCTGAAGCTATAAATATGAAATTTGGTCAGTAGTTTTATTTCACAATGTAAAGATTCCCAGAGAAGGGATTTTCCAAAATTTGACCCCTAAGAGAGTCGTAAGGGGGTTCAAAGGTTAAATAGAAAACCATCAAAGTTATAAATATGAAATTTCGGCAGTAGTTTTTGAAATTCCATCCCTGGGGGGGGGGGGTGAATTCAAAAGTTCGTTTTATAGAGAAATCATGCCGAGCTGAAACCGCTGAAGCTATAAAGATGACACTTGTTCATTATTTTTATTTTATGATGTAAAGACTTGCCAAAAAGGGATTGTTCAAAATTCAACTCCCAAAGGGATTATATAAGGGTGTTAGAAGTTTATACAGAAACTCTAAAGCTATAAATATGAAATTTGATCAGTCGGTTTATTTTATAATGTAGACTCATTAAGAAGGGATTTTCCGAAACTGAACTCTTAAGGTCTTGGGGGGGGGGGATTTTCAGATCACCAAATCCATGTGAGCGAAGCCGTGGGTAATAGTTAGTGCTATATATATTATATACAATGATATGCAGTATTCAGTGATTTTGTGAGTGCAGATGCATTTTCACTATGCATGGCCATCAGGGCCATTTCAATATCATCATGGGCTTGAGAGAGAAAGTGTTGATCTGAAGTCCCATACATAGGCAGAGATAGACTTGGAAGTCTGGGGGAGGGGGCACGATGATGATGTCAATTCATATATACATTTATACATTAGATCAGTCGGCTTTGACGCTGGGGGGGAGCAATGCCTCCCCACGCCCCCAGTATCTCCGCCCATGGTCCCATACCTTGAAGTGCCAGCAATCAATTTGCATACAATCAAGTACACTTATAGCATAAAACATGGATATAACAGTTTTTTACCTCCAATTTTTGGCTTATATAAAAATATATAAGTAGTAAGAAAGTATAAGAACTATGCAGGGCAGGGAAAAAGTCTGTACAAACTTTAAAAATGAATAAAAACCGGAAAAATAACCAAAATAAAAAACAGTTTGCAGGGTTAGCATTGCTAGGTCATGGGAATTTTTTAGGACAGGGAAAAAACCTCAAAAACAGCCGATAGGTGGCGCTGGTACGAGCGACTTCGGTGGAAAAATGCAAAGGACACAGTTATAAGAACTTGCGCTCCTAATCCACAACCAGTTCACCGTTGTAAACTGTGTATGTGGACCTGTTGCACTCTGCCGTTGCTGGATTTGTGACTCGCCTGCAATGTGTTATCCCCTTGTGGTGGTCATGTGGAACACATACTGCTGTAATAAACGATTCTGAGGCATTCTGTTCATTAATTGCATATCTTATCTTTGACTTGTATATGTCAGCACCATTTATCGGCTGGTTTTTTAAAGTTTTTTTTCCTGTCTTAAAAAAATTCCTATGACCTAGCGATGCTAACCCAGCAAACCGTTTTATATTTTGGTTATTTTTCCAGTTTTTATGAATTTAAGTTTCTACTGCCTTTTTTGCCCACCCTGTATGAAAATATTAAGTGGTTTCCGGTTTTCGACGATTCAACTTTGAATTTTTCAGGGAAAGGCTAGCTGTAATTTTGAAAATCCGGTTGGGATAAATGGGTGTGGCTAGTCAATGGGAGGAATTTAAGACAAAACTACACTGTTTCTAAAAGTCTGTCTCCTTTTTAGAGTTCAGACATTTTCTCAAATTTCTACAAAAATACTGAACAAATCTTTCTGAAATTTTGTTCATGTGAACCCTATGCTTATACTCACAATTTCCAGAGAAAATTTAGTCATGATTGCATTTAGGAGACCGAAAAAAAAATTAAATAAGAAATAAAGGTTTTTGATCAACCCTGTATAATAAAAAAGTGCAAATGATTTGTAATCTTCACAAAATATTGTACTAAATTTGTGCAATATTCGTGTGTATTTCTATAAGAATAGAATGTATATTCACAAAGATATAAATGTTGCGTATGAAAATTCCAACTTTATCGGCATGTTTTTCGCTCATAACATGCCAAGTTTTCAACTAATTTTAATAAAATTTACAGAAAAATTGGCAATTCCCGTCACCCTGTGTAGGAATTTAGAATGTAACAATTTATTATTCAATCAGATATGAGCATTTCTAGTAAATGATTTTTAATCATGCATGCACAGAAAATACAGATTTCAGTTTCTTATAATTTGGTTGCCAGATATATAATGCAAGTTATATAAAAATTATAGTTGAATATCGTGAAAATTCAGAAGATGTGATATTGTGTGCTGTAATTTATGTTACTGGCTGAGAGTACTTGGATGACAAGGAATTTTCCAAAAATTTGTCTTTCAATTATTTTCTGTCATTTGATTATTTTGGTCAATTTCTTCATTTTGATATTATACACGTGTGTATAACGTTTAAGCATTTCTCTTATATAGCATCAGACACATGTCTTTGCTCATTCACATGAAGGTTGTGGGCTTATTTTTGAAATAATCAAATAACAAACTTGGTGGGAAAAGTTTAATAATAAACAGTATGTAACCTTCTCTCTTGAATTGTGACTTTTTCTTAACTTATGTGATCTTTTTCTTATTTCACGGCTTTTATCAGATTTTGCAATTTTTGCAGAAGGGAGACACCCTATTATTATACATAACATTAAATTTTAGCAAATACACACATTCAAGTAACAATGTTATTAACACTTTCAAATCTGCGCTATTTTGACTGATTGTCCCTGTGGAATGAGGGTTTTGACACTTTTCATGATTTTTTTAAAAATACTTAGATATTCTTCAGTTTTTTTTAGCTACAAATTTCAAACTCTTTTCTTTCATAATATAGCAATTATTTAAAGGTACTAATAATTAATACAGGGTTCATACAATGAATTTCATAAATGAAAATTAAGGAGTTTTTAAGGACTTTTCAAGAAGTTTCAAGCAGTTTTTAAGGAGTCATGGCAAACTTCATACCTTACAAGTTTTACAGCCAAAAAAAAGGGGGCGGAGCACATATGCAAATTTATATATTTTTTAATTTGCCAAACAAATTTTCCCTCTTCTCAAAAATATAGATGTAGAAGTGGTTCAGAAATTAAAACTTTTGATTTGTTACAAATATAAATACAACGCCACAACAGGCAAATTGCCCAACGAGGTGGCTGACTTAAGAACATCATGGATCCCCGAGTGATTTTTTGCAGGCCCTACCTACTACTGCTACAACCCAAATGCACCCCCCCCCCACGGAACCCCCCAACGAATCGGTACATGCGGGAATGTGCGTGTACGTGTAGCGCAACCTGACGTAGAGTTTGTTTCTGTGTAATGTTTGTTATGTGTAGTGCTGCCATCTGCCACCAGTTTTTTTTTCTAACTATGAGTGAAGTGTTATGATTGAATGATTTATCGTTGTAGGACTGTTGCTCTCTGTGGCAAGACTTTTTAACAGGGAGATCGGCTCGCATTTGCGCCTTGAAGTTGGGAACCACAGAAAACCAACTTCAGCCTGTAACGTATCGGGATCCGATCCCTCTACGTTAATGGTGATCTTGTCGTTATGTGGGAAATTCCTACTTATTTTAGACCCCAGGGACCTCTCAGTTACCGGAAACCACCCGAGGACCCACTGGTGAACCGGTAAGGGCCAGAGTGTTCTATTAGTTCGGCAGTCGGCGGGTGGGGTCTTTCGGCTGTCGAACGAGAACGGGCCAGAGGTCGGGCTACTGATGTCCCACATAAATTAATTTCCCTCATGACGCCGATGCCGCTATTATCGTGGAGGGGTTTGATCCAATATATGTATAGTTGGGCGAGGCTTAGCCCAGTTTAAATTATTTTTATCGAAGAACCTCCCGGGGGAGTTATTGCAAGTCTCGTTGTGCGGATACGAAAATATAGTGTTGTACTCACTTATTTTCGGCGGGGGGCTGTGAACCTTTGCTTGACCTGGAGAACTTTACAAGTTTCCCTCATAAGGTTTGATATAAAACAAGAACCATTATCGGAAACTAATCTTTTTGGAAAGCCATATCTCATACAGTACTCATGAACAAACTTTTTAGCAACTGCACTTGTCGTAATTCGTCTTAGTGGAAATAACTCTACCCACTTTGTGAAATAATCGACGACGACTAACAGATGCACGTTCCCTCTGGAAGAAACGGGAAAGGGACCCATGGTGTCAATCCCAACCATTTCTCCTGGATGATCAACAGAGGTTGACACCATGCCTCCCCATCGCCTCGTATTGTCGAATTTGCATGTTTGGCATTTTTTACAGGACAGGACAAATTTTTTAATATCTTTACGCATACCAGGCCAGAACGCGCGTTGTCGGCATCGCTGAAGAGTTTTATTGACTCCCATGTGACCTGAAATGGGATGCATGTGCATTTCAGTCAAAAATTTCTCTCTACATGGTGGAGGAATTACTAGCAATTTTTTATTCCTGAATCTAAAAAACAATTTTTGATTTTCGAAAAGGTAATACTTTTTAATTTTTTCATCAATTTTTTGTCTTCCGACAGATTTATCATTAAAATACTGTACAATATCTTGGTAATTTTTTTTCTGTTGAACAATTAACTCAGGTAAATCCAAAAACGAGAACAAATATAATTTATTATCAATTTTTTCCTCGAAATCAGTTTCAGCGGTGACAACAGCGGGCATTCTGGACAGGGCATCAGGGGCCTGCATGGTCGAACCTTTTCTATATTCAAACTTTAAAGGATATTCCTGTAGTAATTGAGCCCATCGGCTTAACCTCCCCTTCAATTGTTTAGCCTCAAAATACCAGGCGACTGCCCTGTGATCTGTTACTATAGTAACAGGTTCTCCTGAAAACCAGGCTCAAAATTTATTACACGCCCATATAACAGCGAGTCCCTCCTGTTCTGTTACCGAATAATTTTTTTCTGCTGAATTCAAGGTACGACTGGCATAGGCTAACGGCCTTTCCCCGTCAGGCTCAACTTGCTGCAAAATGGCTCCAAGCCCAATTCCTGAGGCATCTGTGTAAATTTTTAAAGCACAATCTTTTTTTCTTGTGGTTAGAACGGGAGCACAAGACAAGAGATGTTTCAATTTTTCGAACGCCTGTTGGTGTATTTTGTCCCATTTGAACCTTTGCCCTTTTTTTGTAAGGCCGTAAAGGGGGTTAGCGACATCACCAAAATGGGGAACAAATTGCCGGTACCACCCGCAGAGTCCCAGAAAACGTTGCACCTGTTTTACTGTTTTAGGCCTAGAAAAACTCAAAATGGCGTCGGTTTGGTCCTGTTTTACGTGCCATCCTTCTTTGGTCAAACAAAGACCTAGATATTCCAAATCTTTTTTATAGAGATTACATTTGTCTGGCTTAAGTGTTAAGCCTGCTTTTTCCAAACACGAAAATACTGTTTTCAAGTTTTGTAAATGTTCCCCAAAATTCGAACTGTAAACGACAATGTCATCCAAATAAAAATCGGCACACTTACCGACTAAGTGGCCCAGGATTGTAGTCATCATGCGTTGGAACGTGGCCGGGGCATTGTTGAGTCCAAAGGGCATTACCTTAAATCGGTACATTCCAGAATCGGTTATGAATGCCGTTTTGTCCCGATCCTCTAGCCGCACTGGAACTTGCCAATACCCTGAGGCCAGATCGAATGTAGAGACGAATCGTGCGTCACCCACTCGTTGTAGAATTTGATCGATGAAAGGCAAAGGGTACCGATCGGGTGCCGTAATTTTATTCACCTTTTTATAGTCGACGACAAATCGCCAATCACCAATTTTCTTTTTGATTAAAAAACACGGGGAAGCCCAGTTTATGGAGGCAGGCTCAATGACGTCATCACAGAGCATCTGTTGCACCTGCTCTTCTACTAATTGTTTTTTCCATCGCGGGAGAGAAAAAGGGGATCGAAAAACCGGTTTTCCGTCAGTCACGATCTTATGCTCAGCAACGTGAGTTCTACCGGGAGTGTTTCTGAACAAATTCGGAAATTGTTTTAACAATTCAAACAAACTTTTTTTTCTGATCGGAATCAAATTCCGATTTACTTACTAGTTTTTGCATGTATTTCTGTAAATTAACTTTTTTTAACCTATAGAATTTTTTTTTTTGGGAAAAATTCTTCCGTGGTGAGGGGGAATGTAACGTATCAGGATCCGATCCCTCTACGTTAATGGTGATCTTGTCGTTATGTGGGAAATTCCTTCTTATTTTAGACCTCAGGGATCTCTCAGTTACCGGAAACCACCCGAGGACCCACTGGCGAACCGGTAAGGGCCAGAGTGTTCGATTAGTTCGGCAGTCGGCGGGTGGGGTCTTTCGGCTGTCGAACGAGAACGGGCCAGAGGTCGGGCTACTGATGTCCCACATAAATTAATTTCCCTCATGACGACGATGCCGCTATTATCGTGGAGGGGTTTGATCCAATATATGTATAGTTGGGCGAGGCTTAGCCCAGTTTAAATTATTTTTATCGAAGAACCTCCCGGGGGAGTTATTGCAAGTCTCGTTGTGCGGATACGAAAATATAGTGTTGTACTCACTTATTTTCGGCGGGGGGCTGCAGACCTCCGTTGGAACAATTCATTTCATATTGTTATGTTGGTAATGTTTACATAATCGGGAGAGTCTGATCAGCTCTCCGGATTGTGTCATGTTGCCAGATTCCAATGTAATTAAATTGTAATGTTTATAATAGTGACGCATGAATATGCAAATTCGATAATTTTGTTGAGGCGAAAAGGCCATGCGAGGACATGTGGTCCCAAACTTCTTGTAAAAGGGGAGTATAAATTCCTCCCTCTTTGTCTCTCACATTGCGTTCGTCTAATCTTGTTCTGTTCAACTGAAGCCCTCTAGTAGGACGGTTCACCGTCTTACTACCGTATCTATTGGCCTTAGGCTGAATTATTAAAATGCAATAATCTACATTATTTGAATCCGTTTTCCGGCAGGTCCGGAATCAAAATATAAAACAATCTTCACAGTCAAAGTTCTTCATTGCTGATCGAGGTGGTCCGGCCCTCAACCGAGAGGCCCCCGGAGCTGATCAAGGTGGTTCGGCCCTCAACCGAGAGCCCCCCTGGAGCTGGTCAAGGTGGTTCGGCCCTCAACCGAGAGGCCCCCTGGAGCTGATCAAGGTGGTCCAGCCCTCAACCAAGAGGCCCCCCGGAGCTGAGCAAGGTGGTCCGGCCTTCAACCGAGAGGCCCCCCAGGAACTGATCAAGGTGTTCCGGTTCTCAACTGAGAAAACTCCTCTGGTATTTACGGAAAGGCTAACAACATCGGATGTCCGATCGCTGCACAGGTTGACTGTTTTTGATCATCAATTGGTGAGCCAGTATCTTTACTGCTAACGTCAAATAGAGGGCTCCAAGATATACTAATCCATTGTTAAAATTAACTAACCCATATAATTAATTTGAATAAATAATATTTCATGCGAAAGTTTGTTTCTAATCATTTTCCACTTGTCGTTTGCCACTTTATTGCTGGATATTTCGAACCGGGCAAGCAACTCCCTTAAGGGACGTTGCAAGCCGACCACCACTGTGGGGTTCGAACCCGGATCCTCGCATCGCGAGTCCTTCACTATAACCACTCAACCACCATAGCGGCAAAAAATTTCCCCACGAGGCACCAGTGGGATTCGAACCCACGATCTCCTGTTTACTAGACAGGCGCTTTAACCAACTAAAGAATCATAAGAATTCAAAAAATAATCAATCCACATACATGCTTTCTGTTGTCACCAAAGTGTTCTAAAACCTTCAAGTTTCAGTCAAAAATATAACTCATAACAGCATCACATATATAAGTTATAAAAATTATAAAAGTGATAAGTGATATTCGTTCCCCCTCCAATTATTCAAAATAAAAACCACAGCTGACAAAGATTTTTCTTGCAAAATTATTTATATTTGCAGCAACTCTTTATTCACCTCTCGCTTAAAATGGATCAACACATACACAAATTCTTTAAAATTAAATTTTTCTTCTTGTTTTTCAGTTATACTCGGAAAGAAATTGTTGCAAAATGGGAGGAAATTTCAAGACATACAACACAATTTTTGGCGATTTAACACTCGTTATTTGGCGAAATTTACAAACTAACTCGTAATTCAGAGGACTAGCTCTTATTCATGAAATGAATTTTTTTTTCCACGAAACATCGGGATTTGATGCAATGACCATCGACTATAGTAATTTTTGCTGCTTGCAGTGTGGCAACTTTTTTTTTCTTTTCTTTTTTTGAAAACTTAAACAGCGGTAGGTTGTTGAGAAACATTGAACTAGAATAAACCATCTTCAGCTGTAGGATTAAGGATATGATCGGGTTTCACGATGAAAAGCCTGATGAGGGGCCGATAATTTGAATAAGGAGCTGCGGTTACCACAATCCGATTTTTGGGGCCAAAATCGAGAGAGGGAACTTTCTTCAACCTTAGCAGGAAATAATTTCAGGGGAAAGTCTACCTTTTTTTAGAAACAGATGGAAGGATTTTAAGGAGTTTTTAAGGCCCTTACAAAGGAAATTAAAATTAATGACTTTTTTAGCACCGTACGAACCCTGTAATATTTAGTGAAAAATAATTAAAAAAGGATGTTTTAGAGTTTTAAGTTCTGCATAAGAAAACATCACTTTTCAACATAAAATTACAAATAATTCTGAATAAAAACTTACCCAAATGTTGAACAAATATCTAAAAATAGCTTTAATTTAAAAAAAATATATCTTGTAAAATTTTATTTGGTATGGTACACTTTAAAACACACATTTACGCACAGAGCAATACCACAAGGTTTGTAATAAGTTCAAGTTTCTTTCCTTTTTCCAGTTTCTGCCTTTGATTTGATCCGTTGCTCCTTTTCATCATCTGAAACGAATAATAATTTCGTAAAATATACGTGCTAAAACATTTGAAAAAGTAATATACACAAAGTTGTTCAAAAGCAAAAAATCAAATATATTTACCAGTGCTATCATCGTCATCTGAGAACTACAATTTTCAAGCGATTTTACACTTATACAAGCGAGCTGGTATTCTGGATCATCTGAATCTGATAACTCTGACAAAGAATTGTGTGCTAATATATCGTTCAGTTAATTCATCAGCATCTGATAAGTCTAAAAACCGTTTACGAGACATCGCGAAACACAACAAACATAGCTACCTTACCTAGGAAGACAAATATGTTTCAACTATACTTACTTCTACATTGTTTCATAAAGCTACATTCGTTGTCTGCTGCCATCTATATATTTTTTTTTGGAACTAGAAGATTTATAGATTATGTTTAAAAACACTGGGAACACATATATTTCAGCTATTTTATAGCTATGAGAGTAAAAAGCTCAGCCTGAATCTGACTCTGGCTTAGTTCCCTTGAACAAAAATGGCATCGGGTCAGGCTTGGGCTTAAACCCGAAAGTGTTAATATTCAACAACTTAAGAATTTTCTGAAGGTGTAAAATAATATACATAAAAACTTTAACAAACAACACTGCATACCCTCTTTATATCGACAAAATAAAATAGCTTGTGACTTTAGAATAAGTACAATATTATCAGGATCTGGCCCTTCAAGCTGTTTTGATGACTTGCTACACAAAAATTCGTATGCTTTATTGACTTTTTCAAATATTTCCTAGACAAAAAGATTTGAAAACAAATTTTAAAATTTATAAAGCATTTCAAACATAGGAAAAAACATAGTGTATAAAACAGAACGTATCATAATCAAAAGGTTGGGGGCCATTCAAATATCCGGTAAAAATAAGTTTAGTCATTTTTGACCCCAACATCCCCCTTGTTAGCAAAAGTAAGCAGAACTGTAACACCCAATGCTATTCAATAAAATTACGAGGAACAATTACAAAGTATCTAACCATACTTTTTCGTACAAGAATCAATGAAGCTAGAGAGGTGTGGTTTGGTGCATGTATGTAGGTGATCCTAGTGCATATGCTTGAAGTTTTTGAAGCCTGCAGAAGCTGCCAGTCACCAGCAAACCATAAATGGGTTTGTAAGTGAGTGCTGCCACATTTTCATTCAATGATGAAGCACATGTTCTGGTAAGGTCTCAACATCCAGAAATAAGATCATTATTGGCCAAGTGAGGACTCTAGCAATGTCAGAGAACTTGTTGAGAAGGAGAGCATCAGCATTGGATCCATGGGTTCCATTCTGACTGACAATTTAGGTTTAAGAATTCTCAGCAAAGATTTGTGCTAAAGGTGCTAACAATCGAGCAGAAGCAACTCCATTTGGAGATTGCACAGATCTGTGTTAAAGGTTCTGTGTCACAATTGGCAGCTCCATCATGATTAATGTAGAAGTGTTGTTCAAGTTTTTCTGGCACTTTGTCAAAAACCAAAAATGTGATAGCGCTAACTTACACTTACTCACTCATCAGCAGTCTGCCGGCGACTGACAATGGCTGTAGGCAGGAAATCTGGAGTATGTGCATTAGGATCACCTACATACATGCACCAAACATGACTCCTTAGCTTCATTGGTTTACACACGAAAAATTATGGTCATACTTTTTGAACAAACCACGGTTGAAGAGAAGCTCATCTAACTATTGTAAAAACTGTGAAAGGCTTTAACTTCACTGAGTATGGACAACACAAATAACAATCAATAAAATTAGAGAGGGCATCAAAGTTAATAAAAATCATAAAATAGATCACAAACACAAATTACAGGCATAAAATACAATAATCATATATATAAATATAAAAAATACATAAAATATAACTTATTAAATGAAATAATAAAACAGTGTGAACTACCAGAAAGATTGATAATAAAAATTATCAAAAACATAAAATTTAAAATTACAATACCACAGTGAAAAAATCCACAGATCATATAAAATAAGCGATAAAGCAAAAACATAATAACATAAAAATATATACATAATTTAACTCAATATGTAATAAATTCAAAAGCCATAAGCAGAGATAGACTTGAAAGTTGGAAGGGAAGGGCACGATGATGTCAATACATATGTTATGGTGAATGTGAGAAAACTGTTGATCATGCCTAATCGCTGACAATTTTGCTAAGTTCGATAAATTTCATTCATCGATTGTAAATTTATCACATTTACCAGTGATTATGTATAATCGCCATTTCATATTGAGAAATATGTAAATTGAATAAAATTTATTACATTGTCTTGATGAGATTTGATCATTTTTGTTGCACCATGGTCATTTTCTGCACACAAGGGCCGATTCCAAATGGCAGGCTTGTTTTTTATACTCATCGAGGGGTTGGTGCGATTGATGAGATTTATTTATAGGAACATATTATGATCCCAATATAGTGAAGTCCTATTTGATAAATTAATAAATTTTTGTGCGTATGTGATATACAAACTCCAATTTAACAAATTATACAATGGCACCCTGATAAATCAAGTAATTCTTGCAGAGTTTTAATTAATTTTACAACTTCTTGTGCACTCACATTCAGACCCTAATAAAACAAAATTTAACAAAGACTCACATGACAAATTTTGCAATCTCACACCCTGATATAGCAAACTCTCATTTGAGCCGCTGTGGTGGTCGAGTGGTTATAGTGATGGACTCGCGATGCGAAGATCCGGGTTCGAACCCCACAGTGGTGGTTGGCTGAAGTTGGTTTTCTGTGGTTCCCAACTTCAAGGTGCAAATGCGAGCCGATCTCCCCGTTAAAAAGTCTCGCCACAGAGAGCAACAGTCCTACAACAAAAAATCATTCAATCATAACACTTCACTCATAGTTTGAAAAACTGGTGGCAGATGGCAGCACTACACATAACAAGCATTACAGAGAAACAAAAAAACTTCACGTCAGGTTTCACTACACGTACACGCACATTCCCGCATGTACCGATTCGTTGGGGGTTCCGCGGGGGGTTGTGGGCGGGGTGTATGTGTGGTGTAGCAGTAGTAGGTAGGGTAAAAAAGGGCTCGGGGATCCATGATGTTCTTAAGTCAGCCACCTCGTTGGGCAATTTGCCTGTTGTGACGTTGTATTTGTATTTATACCACCAGAACCCAATATAACGAATTCACATTACGTCAATTTTTCAATAAACCCTGATATAATGAACTTGTGGTTTAAACTAATTACTGTAGTTAACAAATTAAACAAGTTCTTTTATGCATACAATCAGACCCTAAGATAACAAACTCTAATTTAACAAATTCTGCAATCATACCCTAATACAGCGGGACTTGGTTATTTCAAACTTGGATAGCTCAAATTTTGGACAATTTGAACTTTTGCAGGCTCCCTTTGAGTTTTTCTAACTAATTAAATGTAAAAATTTCTTGTTTAATTAGATTTTTTTCTGAATATTTTGGATAATTCAAAGTTGAGGTTAAATAATTTAAATAATGGTTTTTGTACGAGCAAAATTTAATTTTGAAAAATTCTATCAGCAGTCGGACTTTGTTTCTCTCAACCCAGTTGTTCTACAACAAATCTTTGAAGACCAAAAATAAATAATTTGAAAATTCTGACTTAATTTCAGCACACTATGGATGACGGTTTTCTTTTGATCTTGACTTTTGGTTTGAATTGTCATGCTAACATTGTCTGCTGAGGAATGTGTAAAGAAATGTGGAGCCAGTCCTTAAGATAAACCCAGGTTTTATAATAGACTTTTGATAAAAAATTAGTACTTCTTTCTCTGAAAACCACACACTTTGTATACTAAAACGTACGTGAGAATTTACTTTGCTTTTCACGCTAGATTCATATTTTTAGCAACACAGTTCAACAAAAAAAATTATAACTGTTGATTGGCCAACTCTTTGACAGTCAACCTGTGATCTAATTTCATAAAAAGCCTATCTCTGCTGAATGAATCTAACAAAAGTGCTTCAATGAAGAGTGAGCTATTTCAAATAAAATGAATTGTTAGCATAGAAAAATACCAAAATGATAATTTCTAATTTTTATTTAATATTTGATAATATTCAATGCCCATTTTAACACTGTTCAGTTGGAGTGCATTGGTATGTTTACCACTTGATACGAATTACGTTGTTTCACTTATGGATCAAGAGCTACTATTCAAGAACTGACACTTATATTGTCATCAAGAGTAAAGAATGTATCAGAAAGTACAAATCTCACAATAATCAATTATCATTTATACAAATTCAATTTATTAAATTTAGGAAAGAGTTTCATAACTGATGATTGAATTTTGATAACTGATAATTATCCTATGGTAATGCTAGGATGCTTAAGATGCAATTTGTAGTCATTTAACAGCTTTGTGATAGATTAATTGGATAATTCAAACTTTTCTCCAGTGACTTTGGACATCAAATTAACCAAGTTTGACTGTATAATGAACTTCCATTTCACGAATACACATTATAACTTGATATAATTAAATATTACCCCTACAGAATTTCTCCATTTAACAAATTTTTATGCATATGAAATTTAACCCCAGTACAATAAACTTATATTTAACAAATTTTTACAAGTTCTTGCATGAATGGTAATCGCCACCCAGATATTATGATTTTCTTTGATTTAAAGAATAAAAATTTTATCTTATTTGTTAAATCAGGGTAGAGATAAAAACAAATATTTGCACACAAAGACTTTTGAAAAATTATTAAATCAAAAGATTCATCAAGATTTTTTTCTTTATTTCAGTTTCTCTCAATCTCAGTTTATTGTATCAAGGTCTAACTTTTTATGGAATGACTTAAAGATTTTCCTTTCCAATTCAAAGAATTCCCATTACAAACTGGATTTAATGAATAAGATATAACAAACATTTTCAATCATGAAATGAAGGAAAATTGTTATTTCAAGGCTGCAATCACAACAAATATCGGCACAAGGACTTCCAAAAAAAATTTTACATAAAGTTTCATTATGTCATGATCTGATTGTATTTGTCAAAGGCACAACATTCTTTTGGGTTTTTTTTTTATGTATTTATCAAACTTTTATAATAAAAATTTATAAATTAGGGGCATACAGAAGGGAATTAGATACATTTACTTGTAAAAAGTGATAATTTTTTTAGCATCCATTGGATTTACCAATGGCGATAAGGTAGTATGCATAATCACTGGTAGAAGTGATAGATCTAGTTTAGTGTTTCTCAACCACTGGGCCCGACATCAGTCAAACCGGGCTGTCAGTGATTCACAGTTTCATTTTGCTCAATTTGTTGTTCAGTTGTTCATTAGTCAAGTGCATGACTTCCACTCACAAAAAAGAAATCAACTGGGTCATGGGCTTCCAAACATTGAGAACCACTGATCTAGTGAAATTTATCAAACTTACTGAGACGATTGGTGATTATAAAAAAATCTAAAATTTATCACCTTTACCCTAATAAGCATGGATAGTAGATCCAGCTTATATCATTTTCCAAAAACCATCATAAGCAGAAAAAGGTTTAAAACGAGAAATCCTGATGAGTATTAATAAAAGTTGGGACCACAAAAAGAAGTTGGGACACAAAAGTCATACTAAGCAGGAAAACATTTCAAGTGGGAACAAATATATATATATATACTAGAGTCTAAGACAGCATTCACTTTAAAGTTTAGACATTTTACAAATTTATAGAAAACTACTGATTGAGTTTATGTGAAATTTTAGGCATTTAAGCTTAAGGCTCACACTTTTGAGTGAACATTAATTTACAAATGCATCTAGGGGAACAACAAAAAATAAAAGTTATGTTTGCGATCGACCCGCTATCATAAAAAACTGCAATTAATTTTTAACTTTCACAAAATATTTTACTTGCTTAGAACAATATTTACATGCATATTCACGAAGATGTTTCTTCTAAAATTTCATAAACATAGGTCAGATACACGATAATGAAATTTAAAATGAAACAATTTGATATTTCATGAGATATAAGCATTTTAAGAAATTGATTTGTAGATATACATGCGCAGAAAACAATTTTTTTCTTTTTATAATTTGGTTGCCAATTATGTAGGGCAAATAATATGAAAGCCATGAAAATTCAAAAAGATATCAATGATATAGTGAGCAGTAATTTAAGTTGCTTCTTGAAAATAGATGGATAAGATATTTCGCAGAAATCTGTATCTCAATTATTTTCTGCCATTTGATTATTTCAAGAATAAGGCATTATGCTCGTCTGGTGCAAAATAATAGAAGTGCTTGAGCATAACATGTGCAAGATGTCAAAATGAATAAACTGAAAAGGAAATAATTACATAGCATGTTCCCCCCCCCCCCCCCAGGGAACCTGACCACTTTAAGTCTCTGCAATCAATAAGAATTCACAATGTCCCACACGACAATTCTGCCCACTGAGTTCTGCATAGCGTGCTATCTCAGGAGGTAACCAGAAGAGTTAGTTAGTTGCAAACAAAATTCATCGCTGAAAGGCCACGTATAAAAACATTCAAGGAACAACCGGTCCAGCCAAATCTCAAATTATGTCTAGGTAGTTTAGATGCTTACAGGTATGAAAGTGGAAAGTGGAGGTATGAAGACTGACAAATGCCATTTAATAAATTGTAACATACTTTGAACCCCTGTGGAACAGGCCTGTCTCGCCTCTATCTAATTTGCTTTGTACATGTTTATATAATTGAATATGTATACATTTATAGTAGAAATTATGCAAAAATGTTTATTTCACTGCACAATAACTGTTGTTTTCATTATTCTATCCGCCATAGCCTGAGAAGTGCAATTGTGATCAAATTGCCATTCCAATTATTGTTACCAGAATAATTTTCAAGTTTTTAGTTTTTGTGACTGATTATGTAAATCAGATTTGAAAATGTTTAATTGGCTGTATTAATACTTTTTTTTGATACAGACGGCAGACGGTCCCCAGAGTAAAACCGTGTCGCTAATAATATTTTTATAGCTATAAATATATCCCACCAGCAGTGGGTTGGGATATATTTATACCGGGTCTGCTTGTTCCAGTCATTTAAATGATGTAGTTTGCTAACTACTCCTTGGGGAGTTTCCCATTTGCCTGTTCAATGCAACCATCCTTGTGTGAAGCCATACTACTAATCTTGCTAAAATCTCTCTTGTGCAGTGGCATAATACCAGCTGGGCCAGACCCTCATCACCATTGTCCATTCATGTTGCTGTCCTTCATCCTGATTCTCTACTGACACTGCCGGTTGACTTCTTCCTGATGATATCATGCTCTCTTAGTCACATCGCTGCTGTGTGACCTCCATGCTCAGAGGTCGATCCGCTCCACTGACATCACTTGTGTGTGCACATGCTTTCCGCTGATCAGTATCTGTAACAGTGTTTATGGATATTCCGAGTATGCTGATGTTTCAACATCTAGACTGATGTCGTATGACAGTCAATATAATTTTGTATCTGTTATTATTGTTAAAATTCAAATACTTTAAATTAATTGACATGTTAAATTATTTCCATGGAAACTGTGTTTTATTTGTCTCTCTTTCTCACTTTGCATCACTGTGCCAACTCTGGAGAAAATCCTGGGTTGTGTAACAGCATGTTAGGTAATACTGATGGAAAGGAAATCAATGCCATGGAGTGAACTACAGATTGTTAGAGATAAACAGCTTTCCTTCAGCCCAATATATCAAGAAAACTGATATTTTCCGGATTTTATGTTGACGTGAACTCAGAAAGGAAAGTCACCTGGCCTCTGCTGAAACTCGAACCCAAGCCCTCTTGCAAATTGGACAAGCATGCTATATATACACCACTGGAATAGACCATATTGGGCTTACAAAAAGCTGTCTACCTCTACCGTCCCACCTGGGGGCATTTGCTGAAGTTAAGAGACGCTACTAATTACTAATGGCTCTACTTCAGCACCTCACGCTATAGTGCTCGAAATAAGGAAGGCAGGGCCGTGTTGCCAGTGGTGTAGATGGTAGCATGGTTGCCCAGTTTGTAAGAAAGCCTGGGTTTGAGTCTTGGCAAAGACCAGATGACTTTTCTTCTGAGTTCACCTCAGCATAATACTCTGAAAATATCTGTTACAGATTGTTATTTATAAAAAATATATATAAGATATATATATATATATATGTACTGGTTATTACCAAACCATCCATCTCAGATCAAGAAAATAATCCCAACACATATATCTGATAAAAAAGTTTCAGGAAAATACACATAATTTGCATATGAGGACAGATCAAAACAAAATAAAATCAACTTTCAAGAAACAAAATGGCAACAAAAACTAATCCTAAAGGTATATTGCCAGGACAGGGCCATAACCAGGATTTTTGCTTCCCGAGGCAAACATGATTCAGCAGCCCAGGGCAAACATTATTTTGCTCTGCCCCCACAACCATAAAATTTGATAATTATGTAACAGTGTTTTTTTGTTCCCACCTAAAACTGCTGCCCCCTTAAATTTTGCTGCCCAGGGCAGTTGCCCCCCCCCCCAGTTCCAGCCATGGGCCAGGATGCCACATCAGGCCTACAGACTGAGGCAAAATAACAGTAATCCAGAAATGTTCATGACAGTCCATAGGAAGACAAAACATAATTCAGCAAGCATGTAACATATACTATAACAATCAAAATTTGCTAAATGCACCCGATATATATCTGATACTTTATGAGAAAAAAAATCCTCTCTCTGTACAGAATCAATATTCACTCATCTCTACAAAGACAGTAAATTGGAAGGGGGGGGGGGGTGCCATGGAGAACGAGGAAAAAGGTGAGGAGAACAGAGGGGGAAAAAAACACATGCAACTTTGTTTCGTAGGGTTGCAATAAGTTTTGTGTTGAGGTAAAAAAGAGGTTGAAGAAATAGCTTGAATGAATTCATTTCTCTGGCATTTCGACGTATTATTGCATCTCTGATTGTAAAGAGGTTAAGCTACAGATGACTGGCATTTTCTTCCCTAAAGCATATTATGTGAAATATCATCCCAAAATCCTCTCACACTCACATACAAACACAGCTAATTGTAAAAAAAAGTGTGTGGCACAACTCTAATAAGAATTTAAAAAATTGGAATGACATAAAAATTTTAATCAACTGACTTACTCGTCCATCAGGATTCTTATCTGGATGGTACTTCTGAGCTAATTTGAAATATGCTTTCCGGATCAAACTTTCATCAAGTCTGAGAAATATTAATAAAACATATTTCATTTTTGACATTTTTTAAATTAATATATAACTGATGCATAACAAATACAGTGAAACTCATATATAATGATACTTGAAACATTTCATTTCATGCTGTGCATCGCCCAGGCTATATCGACAATTGTCAATTTTAGCCATTACTGATACTTGAAACAAATTTTACTATTTAATAGTAAACAGGGCATGAATAAAAAGATTAAATTTCTATTCAAACACATCCACTATTCTGTGTGACCACTAAATGGTGCATGCTTCACTTCTGGTAGCAGCAGCAACCAGAAAGAGGAGGTTATTTTCGTGTCACATTGCATGCAAAAGGACAAAAAATGAAGAAAAAGTTGTTTGTGTTTTGGAAGATGCGACATCTTCATTGCTTGTTTCACTGCAACGAATATACCAAAGAAAAAATAGAGCACAGTCCCATAAGAGCATTTTGCGATGGTTTTGCCAATTCAAGGAGAATACTACTAAAATAAGCACATGCACCTCGTCCATATTTCTCTGTGGAACTTCTAACAAGAGAATTCATACATGTTGAAATATGCATGTACATGAAGTAAAGTTTGTTTCTGTGTAATGCTTCTTATTGATCTGCCATTTGCCATCTATTTTGCAAACTATGAGTGAAGTGTAATAATTGAAGATTTGTACTATTGTAGGCCTGTTGCTCACTGTGGCAAAACTTTTTAACAAGGAGACTTGCATTTGCCCTTCATAGTTGGGAACCACTGAAAACCAACTTCAGCCAACTACCACTGTGGTGCAGGAAAGATTTGAACCCGAGTCTGTCGAATGTGAGTCCATCACTATGATCACTCGACTAGCACAGCTGCAATTCAAGGAGACTGGTTGTTTCTGTAAAAAAAAAGCTGTGGAAGTCCAAGTGATTTGCCATTAGACATTCTTTAGCACATAACCCACAAAAATCCACTTATTGAGCTAGTCTTGAATTGAGTATTTCACAGACAACTGTGAGGAGAATTTTATTTTCACATATATTTTACTTACACTTATTATACAGTATTACTTATTTACAGTAAATGTGTTTGCAGTTAACTTGTTTAAAATTTATAAAAAATGACACTGGTAATATGTCCGCTTGGTTATATAATGATGTGATCATCTGACATACCCCTTGTCCTGTGTGAGACCCAAAATCAGGAATTTAATGCAAGCATATTCTTTTCATATTTAAAAAAATTTATTTTTGGTTAAACAGAACAAAATAATAGAAAAAAAATTCAAATTTTTGTAAAATCAAAAAAACATAATTCAAATTAAAAACCAATGGGGTTAAAAATATTACGGCACATGCTACACTTTCTAATTTCTGAAAATGTTACTTACAAATACATGTGTGAAAAGTGATTGAAAAAAAGAAACAGATTTGTGCCAACATGTCAGTGAAAAATTGTTTTAAGAGATTCCAAATGGATGTCAATGCTTCTATAACTAAGCTAAGATTCAAACTACATGTATACCAGGTTACTGAAAATCATGAAATTTAAAATGTCTTCTTTGAGAAAAAGTTCAAACAAAACATATACATACTGGTCCCTAATATCAAGCTCTAAAGTTTCATAAGCTTCCTCAACAGATATAGCGGATGGCTTCCTTTCCACTTCTCGCTTCCATGATTCTAGTACATCTTTCAGCAGTCTTACCTTAAAAGTCATTATACATGTGTATATCAAATGTGCTCAGGATAAAATAACTCACAAATAATGTGAGCTACAGCAACGCAGCTTAGATGATAGTATAGCAAAGTGATCACCCATGATAAGATGCAACTTTCATATAACATAACATAATTTATTTGTCCCCAGTCAATTTCAATAATACTATACAAATTAGAGTTTACAATTAAATTACATATTTTACAATATTTGACAGAAAATGCAAAGAGAAAGAAAAAATGTTGGTGATGAATGATGCGAGGTGACATTGAATAATCTCAGTTTTTGTATGAGAATTTTAGATAATGTTATTTATTTACAATATAGACATTAAGAAAAACATGTGACTATTGTATGTACATTATACACTCTCTCGTCTCTGGCATAGTGCTGCTGTGTAGATGCAGGCGGCGAAAGTGCAGCACCATCTCTCAGCATATATATTCAGCATAATTTACTATTTGTGAGATGATTCACTATACAACTAACAGCAGCACATAAATAAATGAGAGGGGATATAACAACTAAAATTTGTATATTATTTCAACTCCGCGAAAAACTGAAATAGTAAAATTTGTGCCTCTTTAAAATATATAAAAAATTTTCGCTGAAATGAATTGTCAATTATACTGTGCATAATTGATTAATTAATATGATTAATTTTACACAAAATTAATTACAGCTTCTAAAAAGCATGCTTCTAGTAATAAAATATTGAGACACCTCACCGTCCTCGTGCAAGGGTATCTTTTGTTTCTTTGGATTCGCATTAGCATTAATCTCTTAGCAAGATCTTTGGTTTTTCTTGGATTGTGTTCATGTTATTTGATATCAGCTACTGCATTTATGTTTTGAAAATTGCTTTGCTCCAGAGAAGAACCGCCATCTTGGATTTGGGAGATAAGTGTTTTTCTTTCTTCTTTAATTTCTATTTGCATATTTCTTGATCAGTTAATTTTTTATTTATTAATGCTTATAACGTTTTTCAAAAACCATCATAAAAAATGTGAATAAGAAAACACTTTAAACAGGAAATTTTAATGAAAGTTACTTATTGTTAGTACAATGAAAATAAGTTGCACTAAGTGGAAAACGTTCTAAATGGGAGAAACGCTATAAGCTGGATCAACTGTATATTTTTTTTAGATTTATTACACGTGCAGAATTACATACTTTAAATTCTCACTGCTAATGAGCTTCTTTGTAAGCTTTGCCTACTAGTAGACAGTGAAAGTAAATGAACCTTATGATAGAACATGTTTTTAGAAATGAATTACTTGATTCACAGACACAGCCTACCTTCTTCTCCTACCCAGAACTTTACACACCGCTCAGTCTCAACGAAGAAATATAAGCAGGTGATAAAAGACCTGGGGCATGCTGGAAGAAAATTCATAGATATACCAGTGAATTATGGGGGGGGGGCATAATTTTTTTTGAGAAGGACCCACTTTCACTCAAAAAGGATTCAGATTTTTCGAATTACCTGGGTCCCGGAATCCAGGTAAATTAGAGTACAGTGGCATTGACGCCAAGTTTCAGCCTCAGGTGAGGCTTCAGTTATGTTTTTTTCATTCCTGTGAACCAGCGTTCTAGGGTTATATCCTTTTCTTTTATGAGTTGACTTCTTCTATTGACTTGATCTTTTAATACACAAGGTTACTGTGGCAGTGGTGGTCATAAATCTCAACTTCTCTACACTGTTCTAGGATGGACTATAAGTAATGAATATACTGTCAAGTGACTGCTTTGATGGGGGGGGGGGGGCACACCAATATCAATTGGTAAGGGACAATTCTAGGTTGTGGTGTAACTTAATTTTTCTCTAATATGGTTGTGAATAAATGACACAGCTTACTCCTAGGGGTTGTGAATTCTAACTCCACTGACACATTTAAAATGAAATATGATGCTTAAAATGAGAGGAATCGAGAAGCTATCCATACTTAGACAAGACAACTATAATCTTTTTTATGGGCAGTGTATTACATATTAATTTTTAGTTTTTTCATGATATATATTGGGTTGCTATATCAGGGTTCGTACAAAATTTTCGAAACAAAAAGTAAGGAGATTTTAAGTAGTTGGGGCTGATCCCCCCCACCCCCAATTCCCCATAAAAAAATTGTATCTCACTTAGACTGAAAATAAAATAATTCCCTCCCCTCCATGCAGATTGTTTTTCTTTTAAATATCATTTTTTCAAAATTTTTTGTCCAATGGTTTCAAGATTTCCACTTTCAGAATTAAAAGTATGATGTGTAGGTATACCGTGACAGTATGCGTGAGTAACAAGCAACTGTCTCGGAACATAAATTCGAACAGTAACAGAGCATTACGATGAAGATTAGGTATTGAGAAGTTCAGTAGGGAAAAAGAGTGTGAGTTGCTGTAGTAGTATTGAAGTGATTTATAGTAGTCGGAAGTGAAGTACTGTGTGAGTTTGCAATAAATTTTGTTTTTAATGTAAAAAGACCCGGAATTCATTGCTTTAGCTGCAGCCACTCCTGCAAGATAGAGATATCAGATGTCAACCAAATGAGAGTTAAATCACTGTAAACTGTTTAAGAAAATATGCTCATATATAAGTTGCAAAATAATTGACTTCATTTTTCATTCTAATGCTCTCTTTCATATACATTTTTTTTATGGAGCCACAAAATGTATTTTTAAGAAAACTCATCCAGTTTTCTCTTCTACAAGTCATGACAGCTTCACATGATATGCATTTGTGAATGAATAAAACATTTTTTATTAAAAATTAAATATCAGGGAAAGTTTATGAATACAGCAGAACCTCTCTATAATGGACACCCATGGGACCAAAAATTTTGTCAAACAGGGAGTGTCCGCTAATGGAGAGGTACGATATACAGTGGAATCTTGTTTGTACAACATTCACATTTATACGATGTTCGGCTTCAGTTGCAATTGCTTCCTATATATTTTAAAGTTAAAATGTATATGTTACAGTAAAAGTGATACACCAGTTATGCATAATTGCAAATCGTCTTGATAAAGAAAGTTCGATTCAATTCTACTACATTTTGATTATTATTTTCAACCAGTGATTATACATAATTTCTAAATAAAGTTGGAAAGCCTAATAAATGTGGAAAATTTTTTTAATTTATCTTTCCTTCATTCAATCAATTAACTATTTTTATCCATTCATCATATACACACTACACATATATTTTGCAATACACCTAAAATCAAAATAAGTGTGAAGAAAATAAAAACATTCATCACAACATTACCAGTTTTGTAAAGTTGGCTTTTTTCACATGTTGCAACAAACAAAACTAACACACATTACCATTCATCACATCATATCTTGTTTATTTTGTCCCACTCTTGTCAGAGTGCTATGAAAAGTGGCACTTCCCCCCCTCCCCCACCCATGATCATCAAGGAAAATTTTAATTCATAGTCATTTTAACAAAATAAAATCCAAGATTCCCCAACCAAGGAGCAAGAAGCCAATATGCAGATTTTTGATGGGCCCAATAGGTAAATTTATAGCAGGCTCCTATTTTATTGCAGATTTTTAGTGGGGGCCCCAAGACTGGATTTATCTCTGGCTTCTGCTGTTGCAAATTTTACAATGTTAAATTTAAAAAAAAAAGATTTATTCAGGGCCACCCCTCTAAAATGATTGGATTGTTAATTTAAAAAAAAACAAAAAACATTCTCAGGAAGAGACCCACTCAGCAACGAAAAATTGTTTGTGTCTATCTTTTGACATTTTTGCTCTACCGTAATGTTTTATCTAAAATGAAATATAATTTTGCTCAATGGGACACAGGATCCTTCAATTGAGCGAAAAAATCCAAAAGATAAAAATGAATTAGATGGATGCTAAAGGGTTGAAAATCAACTGATATTTATCTCAAAATTAGACATTTTAGTCACCTGAATGATCAGTATTAATAGAACTATATCAAGTGCATAGTGCAATATTATTTGTGTTTGAAATTTCCAAAAATCCTGAAAATTTCAGACACTGATTAACTTTATATTAAAAATTAATTTTATAAATTTTTGACAAAAAAATTTTGACAATACTCAAATATTGGAAAATAATGGTCTATTATTTTCCTAAAAAACACACACCACACATGAATTATTAACTCAATTATAGCTACAAGTCCATTTAGAAAATTCGGCCTGAATTAAAAAATAAGCTCATGAAAGCATAAAGGGTTAGGATGGCATGCAAATTTTGGATAAATATTGATCCATCAAATGAATGCTAAAGGATTGAGGCACTACTCAGTATACTACATAATACAGTCAGAGGGAGGCAGGTCGAGACATCATTTCGGTACATAAGCCACACCAATAAAACTACCACGAAAACTCTCACTGATATTCCAATTTTTCTCACCATGGGGTAATTTTCGACTACTGGTTCCGCGGAGTGATGTCGATCACTGGACCATCGATTTCTAACACTGACCAGTTTGGGACACAGGCAGAAAACGTCAGTATTAGCGATTCAGTAAAAAATCATATTTTTACAAAAACCAAAAGCGTATAATCATATTAATTTGCTAAAATTGTTCTAAATACGATAAAATCGCAATGGCAGGTATGCACAACCACTGGATGTTTTAATCCCCTCCCCTGCTTTCACATTTCCTCTATTGCAAAGGAAGATTTTTTCCCCACTCTATATTTGGGGAAGCTTCCTCTTATTTTTCTGGGTAATGCTATTCATCACCATGGGGCATGCCTATTCTAAGTAGGATAATCGCTTCAGAGAAAAAAATAAGGACTTTTTCACGAGTGGGTGTAAAACATAAGTTATAAGGGCCCTTCCAGAGGGGAAATAAAAGTCATGACTTTTAACAGTTTGTAAGGATGTACAAACCCTGTATATTTTAAATATATTTGGCATCTATATTTTTTATAGGCATCTTTTTTAGCCCCCTCATTGAGGAAGTTGTGGCTTTTCTGTTTTTATTTGTATAAAAACTTCTTCAGCACCAAAGTCCAATTAAGTACACAAATGTGACCTGGTTCAACTTTATTTCTCATCCGGGATTCTGGTAAATTCCTGGTTACATTTGGGTGTGGGATCCTGTTGTGTGACTGTGTTAATCTTCAACAGATTAATACTAGAGATGGGACGAATAGTTGTTTGGCCCAATACAAAATATCCAGCTAATATTTTGGAAGAATATAAATTTCTTAAAATTCATCACAATTATAGATAAAATTGGTGTTTTTAATTGAAAATAAAATTACTGATAATTTCAAATGATTGATAATGAATTTTAATTATGCAAATGATTATTTAAATAAATATTAAGAAACTGGTAACAAAGATTTTTATTGCCATGATACTGACAATCAAAACTGATGAAATAATATTGTATTTTAATATTACTTACAGAATCAGAAATTTTTAATTTATGCAAAAATTCTAATTGATATAACTTTTTAAAAATTAATTTGTTGTGCTTAGATTTATACAGATATTCGGCCCTACTGAACAGCAGCCAAATATTTGTCCCATCTCTAATTAATACCCTTAAATACAGAGGAGTTTCCATTGATTCTCAGAGAAATCACACATATATAGTATATTATTCTACACTTTCATAACTAATCTAATGATTCTACTACCCTAAATCATATATCAACCCCTCATTTCTTTTGGTCTGAGATTCTTTTAATTATTTTCACCTGATTTATGGACTATCAGGTAGGGATCTGACAACATTAATAATCTACACCCTTTGATTTGAATTCAAAATTGACTAATCAGATTAATTACTAACAACTATAGATGATCATCACACAATCTTTACTGCTGTTATACATCCTCTCTTTGTGGCATCTATACTTTCTAAAGTCTGTCCCAATTTTTAAGGACAAAAATTTATTTACCAATTAAAAGCTTCAGAGCTTTTCTAAGATATAATAATACAGTTAAACCTCCAAATAACGGCCACTAACGGGACCATGAAAATGTGGCCGGCTATTCGGGAGCGAACATTAGGAATGGCCATTTTTTTTCTGAAAAATAAAACTACTAAAGTTTTTCCATCTATATAACATGTAAAATGACAATTCATTCTGTGATTATGATAATTGTATATTTGATCATATTAGAAAGTTCGATTAAGAATTGACACTGTAATATCATAATAATTAATTAATCAACAGGGTGGTAACTGGAGGGGAATCAGGTGGATCTGGTACACTGAACCAGAAAGGGGGGGGGCAAATTTCACCCTTCAAACTCTCCTTCAACATTACAAGGGGGCGCCAAAATGTGTGCATGCTCCGGCTGACCAACCATCTAGTTGCAGCCCTGTTAATCAATCTACAGCGCTATTTTTGCATCATAAAATTTAGGCTTGAAGTATTGAAATAGAACACAACAGAAATAACTTAACAAAAAAAAAACTTGATATGGATTATGACAGCGTATACCAGCAACCTCTGAATAGTTATTCATTCCCACCCAAGCCCAACTAACTAGACCATAGTTTCCCAAACTTTTTTGTTCCATCACCCCTTCTTCAGTAACCTTTTTTTTCTCATCGCCCCCAACTCAAGTGAACCCATAGGATCCTATGTTATACCTGTAGCTTTAATCGCCACCCCCCTGGACCATCCCATCGCCCACCAGGGGGCAATATTGCCCACTTTGGGAAACACTGAGCTAAACCATACATGCTCAACCCATGTGTGGGATAAATGTGACTCTCGGAGTCATCTGATGTGGCGCACATAATATCAAACCTAACTTTGTAAGAAAGAACTAAGCTGTATATTCTCAGATCACATTAGTGACCCGCGGCAAAACTATAGATCAGCAGTTCTCAACCTTTTTGACTCGCAGAGCCCTTTTTAGTATATAATTTCTATGGCAGAGCCCTGTTTGACTCGAGGAGTACTTTTATAGTTTTTACGGCAGAACCTTGTAGGCCTCATTTATTTATTTGTCTATGAAATTACTGATTTTATTTTCCTCGAGTCGCCGCGGAGCCCTATAGAGGTGCACACGGAGCCCTAAGGGCTCAGAGGACCCCCCCCCCCCTTTCCACTGACTTCAATGTACCCATCTAGTATTTATACCCAGGAAAAGAAAGCATAATTTTTTCTCCACAGAATTTCGGGGGTGACCCCTTGAAAATTATTTTTCTCATAGCATTATGTTTGGCACCAATAAAATCAAAATCCAATCACTATAGCGATATACATTTTTTTTTTTCAAACTCCATGCCCAAAATGGCCATAGTTTATAAATTGTTGTTCAGAGGTTATTTGTAATGTTAAGCCTATGGGACACAATCGGTACCAGCAAAAGTGCCCGTTGTTTGAAGATTGCTGTTGTTCGCAGGTGGCTGTTAGAGGAGGTTTTACTGTATTGGATTCAAAAGTTAATAAAACAATCAGAAAAAATTTCAAACATCTGGTTTCAAATTTTTTACAATAATTTACCAAATGAAATTAATAATGAACAGCATCTATATCCACCTTCATTAAAATTTTGAAAAAAATACCTTTTTAATGCAAGATTCATCGAAAGACTGGTTATTTGTGGAGATGAAGATTACAAGGAAGAAAATTCATCACTGCCGCCACGGGGACAGTGATGAATTTTCTTCCTTGTAATCTTCATCTCCACAAATAACCAGTCTTTCGATGAATCTTGCATTGACAAGTGGAGAGGACGTTTCTATATACCTTTTTAATATTACTAACATTGAGCAATTTTTTAAAAATGTTCAGACAGTACTCCTATTTTTCAATGGTTACTTAATTCCGACTAACTTCACGATACAACACTTTCAATTTTTTTAATTAATGACCTAGTGTGATTTTCTTTTTTTTCTGTCTTTCATATTCATACTGAATCCAAATATCTAAAATAAAAACATTTAGTGATTACTAGTAAACGCCATGTCGTTGTTTACCCAATTTTTTATTGCTTGTATTGTACTATATTTACTCTGTGGATAAAATTGTCAAAAAATTAAATAAATATAGCACAAGGTATGCAAAAGATCTTATTTTTGGGGGGGGGTGGAAGGAAATATCTGATTAAAAACAATTTCCTTAGTATTGAGAGAGTTTCCCATAGTTTCATATTTTAGTGCAACTATTCATAAAACTACTGACAATCCTTAGAAGTTGGTAAGTTTTTAATCAAATTCAAAATAGAATTATAGAGCAACAAAAAGTTTACCGGTTCCTTTATTGGCCAATCAGGGAAACGAACAGTGTCACACAAATGTCTTAAATAATAAATATTGCAGAAGAGCTCTCTCTCCAGCTGTGGATATTGTATGACAGGTATAGCACAATACTGATACAAAGCTCTTGTATTTGATCTCAAGCGTGGAGTAAAATCGGCTAAATGAGCTGCAATTTTTTCAATCATCATTCTCCTATTATAAATATAGAAAATTCAGTTATCAATTATTCCACAAGAGAATAATGTCAATCATTACAAGTAAAAAAAACATTAGGCTTCATTCTTCTAATAGAAACATACAAACTGTTACATGTATATGATTACTGAAAATATAAATGTATGATGATACAATGTTGGCTAGCATGCCCTTCAGGGACACCGGAAGTCAGAAATGATTGGTGTTGCTCGAAGTATGCGAGTCATTTCTCTGTACAGACCATAACATTTACATATATTTTCGCCTGACCATACGTCCCTTTTTGAAGTAGGGTGCCCTGTTTTTTTTCGAATCTTCTATTATAAACCGAAATAAAGTGGTGGAAAATAGGTTTAATCATCAATCAATGATGGTTTTGATCATCAATACTTTAAAACCATGCTAATGCGTATTCTGAAATTGAATAGTTCTATCGTATGTATTTTACAGTTTTTAATCAATGATTGGATTGGATTGTTGATAATTTAGTTGAATTCGCATTTCAAGTTCCCCGATATCATTTAAATTGACAACCAATACCACACAGTAACGTTGCGGGTCATTTGAGTAAAGTGGTTTCAGAATATTGGGGAAGCTTACATTGAAAACAGAAAGTGATGCAAATACATAATGCAGGGGTTATTGAACTGTGCGCCGCGGCACCCTGAAAAGGTTTTCCGAAGAGACTGTTAAACTGCTCTGGGGTGCCGCAGATAAGCGATGATTATAAAAAGAGGTGCTGCGGGTGGAAAAGTTTGAGAACCCCTGACATAATAAAGTGTATAAGAGGTCCCACACATCCTCCAACGCTGCCTGCACTGGGACCTTTGACGGGCCTCCAGGCCAAGTGATTTTTCTGAGGCCCTCCCTATTAGGCAAATTATCGAAAGTTTCAACCAGATCTAATTTTTGTGAGGTTTCTTCTTCTCTTGGACCCTCAAGCTGTGCCTGGGTGTGCCCATTCTTTTTGACGGCACTCCCACCCTTAAGGGCCGTTCAAGTATTAGGTCAGAAAATTTTTAGCCATTTTTGACCCCCCCCCCAGCAAAATTTCGTCAGCACTGCCCCCTACCTTCTAACGCATATTGTTGGAATCAGAAACGTACACAGGAGGGGAGCCAAGGGGGCTCGTGCGTCCCCCCAGATGAAAAAGTATTTTTTAATGTAAAAAACATTTTTAAAAAATTAAATTTTCAAAGAAAATACCTTTATATAAAATTATAGTCGATTTCTGTCAATTTCAAAGCTATTTGAAGGGTGAGAAATCAAAATTTCTTTTTAAGAAATTCATTGCAACCCTCACTTTAAGCCATATATGATAAAACCTGGACCCCCCCCCGGACCAAATGTGGGCCTGAAGCTTATCTGATGTGGCTTGCCCCCTCAAACCCAATTTTGTGAAAATGAACCAAGCAGCACATTCACAGATAGCTTAAATAATCCATGACACAATTCTAGAGCATTCAAGTGGCCCATGGCACATTTTCAGATCACTGAAGTGAGCCTGTGGCACATTCAAAGATCACTGAAGTAAGCTCGTCGCACATTCAAAGATCACTGAAGTAAGCTCGTCACACATTCAAAGATCACTTAAGTAATCCGTGACACAGTTCCAGAACACTTGACCGATCGTGGCACATTTAGAGATCCCTTGAGTGACATGTGGTACAATTTTAGAGCAGTTAAGCGGCCTCCACTGTGGTTCTACATGACTCAAGTTACCCGCGGAACATTCCCAGATTACTTAAGTGATCCGTGGCCATGACTGCCACAAGGGGTGGTCTGAGAAGGCTCCAGCCCTGGGGCGGGGTTTGATTTTCATTATTTTTTTGTTTTTTCATGCTATAAATTTATCATAAAGGGGCCGTGAAAGATCCCAGCCCAGGGGGCCCTGCTTCAGGAAGTGGGGGTCATGTCCGAGGCATAATTATGGATCACTTGAGTGATGCGTTACACAGTTCCAGAACACTTAAGCAGCCCGGACATATTTCCTGAGCACTTGAGGGATCCGTGAAACATTTAGAGATCACTGAAGAGGCTCTGTAAGGAATTTATCTTTGAGGAGAATGTTAGTTCAGGCGCCCACAATACATCCAAAGATTTTTTTCGTTTTTGACGGACCGAGTAAGATGCCATTAAAAATATTTCATATTTTCATAAAGGGTGGTTGATGACTTAACCATCATCCATACCCCCTCCCCCCTTGTCATCAAAAGTCAGCAAATTGGGAACCCCCTCCCCCATCGATGCTGACGTTATACTTGAATGACCCCTTACCTAAGGGGCCTGGTGCGTCTCAATAGTCGATTCTCCAGCTCTAACTGGAATTTATATTGATGTTCTTGAAGCTTTACCATATCTATGACAGTTATTCCTGTATTGAATTTGTTGAGAACACTGCAGTCTTGCATCATATGCTTCTTATTAGATAGGATGTAGTCGATCTCACTAGTTGTTCCAGTTGGGCTTCTCCAGGTCCACTTTCTTTGGGGTTTCTTTTTAAAAAATGAATTCATGATGCATAACTGTTCGCTCTCTACAAATTCGACGAGTCGGTTTCCTCTGTCGTTTCGTACACCGTAACCATGACTTCCAACTGAGACTTTAAACGGACTCAGTATTGTCAGACTCTAAACAGACATATTTTGTAAATTCATTCACCATAGAAAAACGACGCCTTTCTAAGACTTTTGTATGTAACCAATAAACGGGGAAAAATTAAATTTCATCAGCACAAAATATGCCTTTCAGAAAATATTGAAAACAATTATACAGTACATGTGAGAAAGACATCAATGAAGTAGAACCCCTTCTGCAACCTACCAAATAAAACTGTTACAATTCTTCAACAGAAATTAGCAACCAGATTTTAATTTATGTGTCGCATGAAAAAAGCAATATGATACAGTGGAATCTCGGTAACTAGACAGGTGGATAACTTGAGTGATTATATCATACTGCAAGCGGAACAGACGATTTACCAAGAGGTGATCACCTTCACCTCAAGTGAAGTAGTAATGAGAAAGGAATTGAAAGCAGGGTTGAATGTTCATGACTCCAGGTATTTATACCTAAAAAGGAAGTGCGGCACGATCCAACTATCTCAAAAAAAATATACACCAGAGCACGACCAATAGAAAAATAAAATATCCAATTTGCATAATGAAATGATAACAGATTTTTATAGGAACTTTTACAGACATTTGCAACAATTCAAAATAGCAACGTGATCAGGATCGCACATTTTTCTAGACTACGAATAATGAAAATAATCACAGATTAATTTAATCAACCGTGCACTCAAATATTTTCATTTTCTTCGAAAGTTTTATTTAACATTAATTTGTTTACCATATAAATTATAAAAAAAAAAAAAAAACTTGTAAAATCTACCCTAGATTTTATACACAGTTAGTTGTGTTTAAAAAAATTGGACACGCGCGATTGGTTTTTCCCTCTAAATGAAATGGAAATCATGTTATGCAAATCGGAATTACATTGTATGATGTCTATCTACATAACACATACGACTGAGTTAATTTTATAGAAAAAGCAAGCATATTGTAACATGGTTTGGTGAATTAATCCAGGTTCAACAACCAAATACTTATGAATTTTAATTGGATTTATTCTTCACACACTCGTGAGAAGGTAGTCGTTACAGGAGAGAACAATTGAGTGCACTAGTAATCGTTCAGTGTCGGATTACATACGGCTCTTGGAACATTCCAGAAACTAGTATGTAAATCAATATCAAACGTATTTCCGGTTTCAGAGAACATTCTAGAAATTCCACATACGCACCTTGAAAAATGCCTTTTTTGTCCATACCAGGATTCAAACCTGGGATCACGGGATGAGAGACATATACACTACCACTATGCTATAGCTGCCGGTGTTGTCTTTCCTTGCATTTCTCCCCTCTCAAGAGCTTCAGCAGCTCGTTGACACTGCTTGGTCCAACTCCTCGTCACAGGGCCAGGAAGATTACAGGGCCATGGGATATATCTGGATGTTGGCTCGCATTCTTTAGTGTGATGCTTGGTTCCTCTGGATGTAGATCTTGTTGCTCTTCTGGGTTATGATACAGCTTCATCCATAAAACATGAATGATATCCTTTAACTGCCGCTTCTTCTGGGACTTTTCTTCACATAGTTTTACTTCATACGTGGCCTCTGACAGCTTCTTCAAAACATGATATGGTCCAAAGTAGTGCTTCAGAAGCTTCTCGGACAAACCTACTTTACGGACTGGTGTGAAAATCCAGACGAGATCACCTTTCTTGTACTGTACATCACAATGAGCCTCATCGTAACGACTCTTATATTTCACCGGGGGGCCTTTAAGATATGTAGTTTTGCAAGTTTTTGAGCTTCCTTTGCATTTTTTATTAATTTAGCTACATAGTCACTAGGGGTATGGTTGGGATCATCCGGTAATATGGCATACAGTGGAGTCTCTGCCTCACATCCAAGCCACTGTGGTAGTCGAGTGGTCATAGTGACGGACTCACATCGTGAGGATCTGGGTTCAAACCCCACCAGCACCACAGTGGTGGTTGGCTGAAGTTGGTTTTCTGTGGTTCCCAACTTCAAGGTACAAATGCGAGCCAATCTCCCCATTAAAAAGTCTCGCCACTGCTGTGGGGCACGATGTCTCACTGTGGTCTCGGCCCACTTGTTGTCCTGGATGCAGCGGTTTATGTCAGTATTCTGGCCAACCATCTTCATCCAATGGTGCAATATTTGTTCCCTGATTCTTGACCTGTGTTCCAAGAAGATAATTTGCCCATTCACACTGCTGGAATTGTCGGAGACTGACTTGATGAATACCATGATGAACTGCAACACCTCGTGTGACCTGCTAGGTCCCCTCATCTTAATATAATTGAACCTTTGTGGGGTATTTTGAAGGCCAAAATGTGCAGTAGGTTTATACCTCCAAAGACACGTTCTGAATTAGTGGCCTTTTTGCTGGAGTGGTGGCTACGTATCCCTGTGACTGTTGTGCATGACTTGTATTTGTCCATCCAACGACGGACACAAGCTGTAATTAATGAAAAAGGAGAACCAACAGCCTATTAATAAAGATTTTGTCTCATTTCACAGGTGTTCATATTATTTTGTCCAACCCCTGTATCTGCACACTTGGTTATCACAAGTTAATTTTTCTCTTTTCTCACAACATATTTATTTTACTGAAACTATAATTAAAACGCTCTCTCACCACTTGTCGAGATGACTGGAATACTACCTTGCGATCACATCGTCCATATCACTAGATCTATGTCAGCAGGGCCACAGTCAATTAAAAGACAATCCTAGATCTTTGTTTGTCAGTCAATTAGTCTTGTACGTACCGAACAGTCCAAGAAATGCCTGAACCAGGATAGCGTTGATTCACACCATGAGGTATCTGGTTAAGCTACTGGCAGGACCATCTTAAGAGCATCATGAGCCCCTGGGCCAAGTGATTGTTCTGAGGCCCTACCAGACAAATTCTTGAAAATTTCCACCAGATGTCTCCCATGCCTTAAGACAACATTAGCTACCGGTCAACCACAGCTTTGAGGGCGAGATCAGGCTGATACCAAGGCAGGTCTGAAGGTAGCCAGACAGGCTACCAGTCAATCTGTGGAGAAGACAATGGAAGCAATACGACGTTGAACAACATGAGGTGTTACCCGGGCAGGCCCCCGATCAAACCATAGAGTGGCTGAGAGGCCAAGCACGCCGTTCCACTTTCAGTACATCACTCTTATTGAGAGATCACTTGATGTATGCCTTAACAGAGCAAAATGTCTTTATGACAGACTCGAGTGTCTAGAAGAAATAAATCCGTGCTGTATCTCGCTGTGTATCTGGTATTTCTCTGAGCACAATCCCATCACACATCATGAAAGGAACCAATCATGGATGGATCTACGATACTTAATTCAACATCTCATTTAAATATTATCACAGAGAATGGTAATACTGCAAAAAATAATATAACCCAGAATCTGGCAACAATACAAAACAAACATGGCAGCCAATCGGTAACAAACGATCTTAAGGATCGATCCCAGAAAAAATTTAAAAAGGTAAGACAAAAATAAACAAAAAATTACTAGAATAAGGACCATTTCCACCGGGGCCTAACGGTAATGTTACATTTCTCCTCGGTCAACACAAAGTTGAAGAAAAAGAAGTTGGTCTTCAAGAAAAATTTTGGGAATTTGGTAAGAAACAAATCTATATGCTTTATATACCGATTGTATCCATGCATTAAAATATTTTAGCAAAAATAGGGTCGCCCGGCTTTTTATGAATGCAACTGTACCGGTTAATGTCTGTAATTACAGTATTTTAAAATTATATATTGCTTTCAAAATATATTACGATGTAATATATATTTTTTATAAATCAGTTTCATCTGAGGAAAGGAAAATATAACAGAAAAATATTACTATGCATTATCATCGCATTTTTAAATCACATTAAAGATTTCTAAAATTTTTATTTTTTATTAATATTTACCAAGGAAAGGATAAATAATTACTATACTTATCCTTTTGATGCAAAAATAAAATCTTGAAAATTCATTATCATACTATACAAAGGTGGGCAGTGGATATGCCAGTAAATCAGCAACCACCTCCCTTCTCAGGAATGCAAAAAAAAATTCTCACCATATTTCATTCATAAGGCCCATACATTAAATTTATGAAGATATTTCATTAAATATTGCAAAAAATAAAAAGCGCCCCTCAGAGGGTTAAAAAACAATATCTATAAACAAAGGAAAAACTGAAAAAAGTAATTTATGTAATGAAATATGCAAGTTTCTATTACGAGAGGACCATTTTAGTTGCCAATCAAGTATTACATCAGCAGGTTTTTGACAATTGCTGATTCCCTTCCCCCCCCCTCACCCCCGTCAGCAAAATTTTGTCAGCTCTGCCCCTAGAGACTCACTAAAAAGGGATATTTCAAAATTCAACACCAAGAAGGTAATAAGGGGGTTTAGAGGTTATTATGAGGCAATAATCACCGAGGGCTAAAGTGTTGAACTATAAATATGAAATTAATAATTTTGTAATGTAGAGGCTCACTAAGAAAAGGGTTTCAAAATTTAATTCCCCCCCCCCCCCCAAGGGGAGTCATGAGGGGCTCAAATGTTATACAGGGAAATCATTACCAAGAAATTTTCAGATAACCAAATCCAAGAGAGCAAAGCTATGGGTAACAGCTAGTATTATATTAAAAAAAACACTGATATGCATATATTCTTTGCAATGCAATTTTTTATTCATATACCAACATCAAAAGAAAGATTCAAAACTTTCAATAGTAGAGTTACCAAAATGTGTAGAGCATCTACAAAATGAGCATGTCTGATAAACCTAGTTAAATTTCAATGACTTCAAATCATCCACAAAGAATTCCCAATGAACAACAATGCCAGTGAAATGATTCAGACCATTACAGAGTATGCATATTAAAAAGCCCCTGGTTTGAACAGCCTTGCTAAATCATCCTGTCCAATGAGCAACATAGAGAAATGTCAGGCTAGTCTTGACAGGGACGTCAGATCAAATGGTTTGTATACAATAAAAAATAAAGTACAAAAAAAAAAAGCACCCATCGCTGCAGATCCGTACATCAGAATTGTATCTGCTCTTTTTGTTGGATTTGTTATTTTACTCAGCTGGAAATATTACAGATGCTGATTAGAATTATATCTAAATCCTGAACTATTAATATCCAAGAGATTGAGTAGAAATGGCAAATCAACCTCTCGTGATAAACACATTAAGAGATCACTGTTATTATGCACAGAAGCACATGAAACTATACCTCATCTCATTATTCCATATAGCTTCAGGAGTATCAAATTCACCAAGGAATATTTCTGCAAATTTTTCTGCACCATGATTTTCTAAGTAACACACCATTGCTTCAGGCAACAACTGACCAAGGATGCTGCGTGTCATAAGGTTAGAGCTCTGAGCCTGTTACAAAACACCAAAATGCATTATAAAAAATTAAATATATATATTTTAAGAAATATATTTATCTTATTATATCACATTTACTTAATAAATGCATGAGTATATTAGGTGGATTTTCAACCAACATATTTCAACGTATTTATGGTCTTCTGGGTCAGACCAGTGAAATAATAGTCTCAGGCTTCAACCAATTCAAGTGAATAATGAGGACGTGAGGTATTCACTAGTTTTAGTAAAACCCTTTCTTTTCATTTTCGTACTTACTAAAATGAACAGGGGCACCACCTGTAAAAATTCTTACACACTTCCTCACCTTTCATATGGCTGCCTATTTCTTTGAGTATTCTGTCCTAAAAAAACATGTTTTCTCCCCCTACTCTGGTGAGGAGGCTACTTTTCTGGGGGAATTTTTTTTCCACTCACTTTACCAGAAATTTGTACACTTTTAAAATTTGAATAAAATTTAAAAATAGCTCATTCTTCAAGTTATATCCTGTTTGGGAAACCATGATTTAGAGTATTCATTATTTGTATGTAAATACATCATATTCATCAAACAGGATATATATTTATATATTCACATATATAGCATATTCATTCTAAACTTTGATATCTTATATACAGATTCTACTACCTCAAATCATATCAACTTCGCATTTCTTTTGGTATTATATTACGCTTTTTGTCACACTCATCTACTTTATGGACTATCAATTTGGGAATCTCAATACATTACTAATCTACATCCTTCGATTTTGTATTCAAAAAAGACTAATCAGACTAATCACTAACAACTACAGTTCGTCACGTGAGCTTTTTCTTTCATTAAATATCCTCCCTTTGCGGCATTCATACTTTCTAAAATCTATTCTTATTTTGAAAAAAAAAACAATTTTCTTTACCAATTAATAGCTTTAGATCTTCCCCAAAATTAAATAATTTTTATTTAATTCCAAAAATTAATAAAACAGTTGGTAAAAAACATTTCACCTATCTAATTCTAAATTTTTACAAGTAATTTACCAAATGAAATTATTAACAGTACAGCATCTATACCCACTTTTAAGAAAATCTTGAAAAAATATCTTTTTACTATCACCAACATTGAACATTTCTTTTAAAAAATTTTGCATTCACCAACCGCTTTTCTAAATCATGTTACTTTCCATTTGCCACAGGTTATGTCTCCTTAATTTTTTCTGACTACCTTCATAACCTTTTCAACATTCTTCTTTTAATCTATTGGTAATTTTTCTTTTGACGTTTTAATTAATTTCAATTCAACAAAATGTCGGAATCAAATGATGGGAAAACAGATCAAATAATTTATTTCTGATTACTATTGTTGTTGCACCGCAATTGCCACCACAAAGTTTTTTTTATTTTGTCATTTTCGAAAAAAAAAAAAAAATAAATATATATATATATATATTTCCCCCTTATTTTTTTCTATTTTCTCTTGTTTTTTTCTTTTGTCTTCTCTTATTTATTATTACCTTATATAATTCTGAATCAAATCCTTACAACTGTCTAAAACCCCAAAAATTGTGATTGCTAGTAAGAGCCAAGTCTCCGCTTCTTAGCAATTTTTATCCCGCTTATATTGTTTTGTATTTATGAATAAAATTGAATTGAAAAAATTTTCAAGTACTACAAAATTTTAATAAGTTTATGTATTGAAGTAATATGGCTTGTTAGTAATTTCAAAAGAATGCAAAAAAAAATTACTCAAGGATTCTTACCCACTGTTTTCAAAGAACTGAAATTAGATTAACTGACATTAAAATCAAAGAAACTATATTAATATAAAAGCACAAGGTAAAATAACATCCACATATTTTGTATAGCATAAAAGAAATCAATAAAGTTTTGTATGCGCTCTTATTTTTGTTCTCTTGAAAGCTTGTGAAGATGTGTATATCAGTAAATATTGTTTTTACAAAAAAAAAGATCTTGCAACTTAATCTCATAACTTTTTTGAGACAAAATAGAACACAGCGATACCTCATCTGAACGAAATGCTTGACTAGCATGAGTAATTTGCAGCAGATTTCCAATTGGCAGCAAATTTGAGCCCGTATACATCAGTATGAAGTAAAAGAACCCAGTAAGATACAATCTAGGCATTTCTGGGTTGTCTTGGATGACAAGTGTGAGCAAGGATGCAACTTTTTCAACCAAAACTGGATCAAACGTCAACAGAAGCTAAAAAAATTAAAATCATGTTTTCATATCATAGAAATACAAAAAAATATTAATAGGGAAAATTTGTATTTGAGACAAGATGAGATTTGTTCTCTTATCTGCTCAAGAATAAGCATATATTAAATTACTATTAGATATGCCAACATTGGAATGAAGCCTCTCAGTAGTGATGACTGTTGACCTTCAACAACAAGAGGGGGACACTATAATTATACGTATAGAAACGTCCTCTCCACTTGTCAGTACAAGATTCATCGAAAAACTAGTTTTCATATTCTGCCATATGCATATGCATATGGCCAACTGGTTGGCCTTTGTCATTCACGAGCTTTTAGTTTATTGTTGACGCCGTCCCTGTACGGTGCCTTTCAACATATATATACGCTCCAAGGTTGAAATATTCTATCTGCTTCCATAGCTTAGATGGTAGAGCACTCGTCCGGCAAAAGAGAGACCAGGGTTCGAGTCCCCGTGGGGGCAGTGATGAATTTTCTTCCTTGTAATCTTCACCTCCACAAATAACCAGTCTTTCGATGAATCTCGTACTATAATTATAGCCCAACATAAGAAATTCATTTAAAACTTCAATATTATTTTATTACAAAAAAGTTTCATTTTAATTGAAATAATTTTACTTTTCAATTAAAAATTCATATACAGCATGGTATATTTGCAGGAACCTACCAGCTTAGGCCACTTATATATAAGCCCCCTACCCACAAGAAACTTTTCACGACGGCTGCTTTCCTTAGTAACTAACGAATATATAATGCAAACTTCCCCATGCATATGTCCTCACTGGTCATATATATGGATGTCTGGCGAGCAAAGACCTTACCCCTCCCCAGCACAGTTTTCTTCCTATCAGAGCTGCAGCAACTACAACAAAATGTTTCCTTTAAGCTGCACAGGCACTGGTGGGTCAAAAAAAAAATAAAGTTTTTATTTTCAAGTCGCTATAGCGCGCAAAAGTTGCCTCCTTTAATAATAAGAAAAATATAAAAGATGTTAAAATTGGCTGATATCTTCCGGTCGAGCATCATACTTGAAGTTAATGTGTAATGTATCTACAGAACCTGCTGTAAAGGTCCAAAATCATCATTCTATGCTTAAATGAATACATTGTTATTTACCTTTTTGTCGGCAATCAGCGGCAGTGGTCGCATATTGGCGATCATTGCCAATCGTATTGTTGCCATAATAAAATAATATTGTTCAAATGTTGTAATCCCGTGAAAATATGTAAATGACTTGGATGATGGGGGACCAGACCCCCCAAGTCCCCCTACTCGCTACATCATTGAAACATAGTATAAATAGAATGCAAACGAATCAGCCAATTTCTTTACAGATTGCATAACTGTGTACAGACAAGCCGATGGGTGAATGTGAAATTTAAGAAAAATTAAAGGGAACATTGCTTGAACACAAGAGCCAAAACCTTCATGTGAAGGTACAAACATTACGCAGGCAGATTTTCTGATTCCAACAGTCAGCGCACCATTCATCCATGCAGGGGAGCACAGTAGAGGGTGTATACACTGCAAGTCAATTTTTGGCAGCACTCATTTTCCCTCTCCAGCCGGTGTTGATTGTTGAATCAAAAAACCTGCTTGCACCATGTTTATAACCTGAAGATTGCCATTTGAGTTTCTTTTCCATCATTTTCCTTCAACAGAGTAATAGCTTTCCGTGCTTCTGTGGCACTACATCAGACAGATAAACATGGTTAAAACTTGGAGAACTCTGAATTTGCCTTAACTCATCTAAATTCTCTGTTAGTGGGCACTGAAACCAATTGTTATTAATTCCATGGACACAACAAAACCACCTTTACCAGGCATGGACCAAACCAAGAGCCCTTCCACAGGATGGATTCCACATATTCCTTATAATATTCAGATTTTTCGAATATTAGATGCTTATTATTTGCTCTATTGTCATGCTCTGGTGTCAATCTGGATCACAAGCTGGTCACTGTATTCCTTTAAATTCAGCCAAAATATTGCATCACAACACAACATAATGGGAAACAATACATCAATTTGATTAAGACACTGTTCTAGTCCAATGTATGTCTTCTCTTGAATCTCTTGAACGCTCTCATTCTGTGACATGCATATACCATTTTGTTGTTGCATTTTTGCTAGTCTGTAAACATAGACATGATTTTAAAAAAATAAATGAAAATATTGAGGAAAAAATCTCAGGAAAAAAAATCCACCCTCTATCTCATGAAAACCCAATATTGATCCCAAGAGGACTCTCGACTGCCCTAAGTCTGTCACAGCCCCATCACCTTCCTCTAGGAAATGATATTGCATGATTTTGAGAATACTGCCTTAAGTGTATATTAAAGCCATTAAAACATCCGGACAAGCAAAGAAAGAAAAGTTATTTTTTGTTCATACAAATACAAAGGCCAGAAAAGGCAAATTACCCACTGAGGTGGCTGAAAAAAGAAGTCCATAAAAAATATGGATGTCAAATATAACCAAAATACAGCAACCCAATACAGAAGCACATATCACAAAAGAAAAAAGTAATAAACAAAAATATAGTACACTGATCATAAAAAAAGATTACATTTGTCTTATCTAAGTACAGATATCTTTTCGATTTATCCCACTTCGTTACCCCTGAGGTAAGCTATTCCATTTAATGACAACCCTATTAGAGAAAAACTCTCTGCGACACTATATAATAGAATTGTCTTTTACTAAACGATACTGGTGTCCCCTTGTCGAAGCAGTTGATTGACGGTGTATTAACTCATGGTCCATCCTATCCATCTCATTGAAAATTTTGAACACTTCAATCATATTCACCCCCCCCCGACACCTGCATTTTTTCAATGTAGACACATTGAAGCAATGAAGTGAAGCATCCAGCTAAACAGCTTCTTTCTCCCAGCCCATAAAGTCTGCCCAATGTAGGCTTTCTTTCAAACCAAGCACAACTCAGGTCTATCGCCATGTGCAATTCACTACCTAGTGAGTAGTGCTGGAAGTGTAAGTGTGTGTACCTAACAGTCTGAGTGAGTATCTAGTGTCGTGTCTGATTTTTCAGCGCTGCCATTTTTATTTCAGAAGTGAAGTCAGTGTAATGATTAAAAATTTGTACTGTTTGTAGGCCTGTTGCTCTCTGTGGTGAGACTTTTTAACTGGGAGATCGGCTCACATTTACACGCCCATTGTAGGCTACACATTCACAGATAACCTTGTTCTTTCCTGTTGCTCCTCACCCATCCATCCCCGGCGGAAAAAAAAAATTGAGAAAAGAAACAGGGGGGGGGGGGGGAGAAGAAAGAGGCATTCAATGCTGCATTTCCAATAGCCTAGAATGTAAGGGAAAAGGGGTCTCTCAAAAAACATAAAAAATCGGTGACCTGCTATTTTATTTTGTGACTTCCATGACCATTTTCTCATTTAGTGATGATGGATACCCTATCTCGTAAAGCCATAGCTAGTGAATAAAGATCAACCAATTAAAAAAAAAAATTCTGAAAAAAAATTATATTTAAAGGTACATTGAAAAATTTACATAAAATATTAATTTCGAAAATTGAGTTATGATATGGCTAAGTATAATTTTTGTAAAGAATGTTGCATTATGAATGAGCTTGAATATGAATCTTGCTTTTGAGAATTTTTTCTTCAGTTAATGAGCACAGTAAGAATAAGCGAATTGGTCTCTTTGATAAATAATATTATATTGTTCAACTGTCAATTTATTATAGATTAATGACTGTTAAAACTATTTCATTTTGTTTAAAGAAACACTCACTTGTACTATATGAGGTAAACTTATAGATTCTGACAATAACCTCTTGGCTTTAGGCAATGGTCGAATCACAGCACCATCAGAATCCCTGAATTCAACAATTAAACCTTCAGTTTCTAAATGCTAATATAATTTGATTTTTCATTTCAAATGACATAAGCAAAAAAGAAAATAGCAAGAATTATTTTTAAATTCTTCAATAGTGCGTGTACTTGAAATTTGAATCTTTAATTTGAATAGAAATCTGATGTAATTTTTATGTTTGTGTGAGAAACATGAAAACTCATTATAAATTTTAAAAAATTGTTCAACTATATATTGATGGCCGAATATTATTTGTAATTTCAATTACCTTTTAAGTAGATAGAAATATTAAAGTCTTCAGAATTTTTGAAATTATCAAAAGAGAGACAAACATTTTAACAGAGGTCTAAATTTCCCCCTTCCCTATCAAGATTCAATTTCATGCTTAAAAGAGCAATAGCGGAGAGTGATTTCATGCCATCCTTTATCATTGTTTCTTATTACTTTGAAGAAACACAATCCTGTGACCAGTGGCATGTACTGTTGGGTCCATGTATATCAATATACACTGCTGGCCACCATAAATGCAACACCCTGAAGGAAGCATGCAAATAATATGAAATTTACAACATGCATTAGCGGAGGTGAGATATGCAAATGATTAGAATTTCAACGCAGACGCACATCACGCACGCCTGTGGCGCCACTTCAAAGCATTATTTAAGGCTTGGAGATTTCGACGATTTGAAGTACGGCAATTGTGTTTTTCTTGTGGTTTTTTCAAAAAAACGATCAATTATGCCTCGTAGAAAACAGCGATCATCTTTTGATCAAGTATCCGAGTTCGACAGAGGAAGGATAGTGGCCTACCGAGATTGTGGATTATCTTTCAGGGAAATCGGTAGTCGTGTTGGACGAAACCAAACAACTGTAATGCGGATATGTGATCGTTGGATGCAGGAGGGTACGACGGACCGACGTGTTCGATCGCATCCACCTCAGTGCACCACTTCACGTGATGGCAGTGACGGATCGCTCAGCCACATCACGAACCATACCACAGCACATTCAGTCTGTACCGCATCATCCAGTGTCTGCGCGTACCATTCGACGCCGTTTACAGCAGAGTGGTCTGTCCGCAAGACGTCCATTGCTTCGTCTACCCTTGACGCAGAACCACAGACGTCTCCGCCGCCAATGGTGCGATGAAAGAAGGATGTGGACGGCACAATGGAATGAAATTGTCTTTACTGACGAGTCACGCTTCTGTCTGCAACACCACGATGGTCGGATTCGAGTCTGGAGACACCGTGGAGAGAGGATGCTGAACAGCTGCGTTATGCACCGCTACACTGGTCCTGCACCGGGTATTATGGTATGGGGCGGTATTGGATATCACTCTCGCACTCCTCTAGTACGCATTGCCGGTACTTTAAAAAGCCAGCGCTACATCTCCGAGGTGTTGGAGCCAGTTGTCCTTCCTTACCTTCAGGGCTTGCCCACATCCATATTTCAACAGGATAATGTGCGACCACACGTGGCACGCATTGTCCAAAGGTTCTTCGTCAATTGCCAGATTGAATTGCTTCCCTGGCCAGCTCGCTCTCCGGATCTTTCGCCGATAGAAAACATGTGGTCCATGGTTGCTCAACGATTGACCCAGATTACATCCCCAGCTGCCACACCAGATCAACTTTGGCAACGCGTGGAAGCTGCTTGGTCTGCTGTACCCCAAGAACACATCCAAAGTCTCTTTGAATCAATGCCGAGGTGTGTGGCAGCGGTGATCTCCAACAATGGCGGCTACTCTGGCTACTGATTTTAGCAGGAACCACACTTCACAGAAGTCTATAAATTTAATCATTTGATGCTTGGTCAACATGTTATCTACAAAATAAATATTGTTGCGATATCTCTTGTCTTTCTTGGTGTTGCAATTTGGGTGGCCAGCAGTGTATATATTCTGGGACATTCTAATTCTAATACAGAGGAAATGTCTTGACACCAAATTTTTCAATCAAATAGTACACCAATATAAAAAACGTGTATGAAATTTGTTTCTGATTCATCTTGTATTTTTTTTTTGCAAGAGGTGTCTATGTATTTTTCTTAGGTGAAAATTGGTATAGTCCTCAGATCACAAGAGTTACGGGAACGCCCCTCTGTAGAGAGGGTCCATTTCGGCGCGGGGAAAAGATAAAAATTATCTTAGGTTGCTAGTAAAGGCTGTCTTGGCCCAAATCGGTTCTCTCTGTATGCCCCGGTATTCTTCACACTTCAGTGAACTCCATCAGTCAGTCTTCACGTTTGAGTGAGCTGCGCTTTGTGTTGGCATTTGTTAAAAGATGTGTACTCAAAAATTGTTATAAATTCTGGAAGTAAATTAAATTTTTTAATTTTAAAGGAATTGAATTTTAATTAAATTTAAATTCAGTATTTTGAACTAAAATATTTGATACAGAAAAAACTTAGAGGGGTAGTTATAATTTAATAATAAAGGGAGTAAAATTACTTTAAATTAATAATTCATTTACTAAAATAATAAAATAAAATAAATTAATCGTTAAATTACTTTAAATTAATAATTCATTTACTAAAATAATAAAATAAAATAAATTAATCGTTAAATTACTTTAAATTAATAATTTAATACAAAGGGAGTATTAGTAATTTAATAATAATTTATTACTACTGTAAATTATATGACACTTTCTTCAGGTTAATTTCTATACCACAGCAAGAGAATGCCACCTGCCAGCAATTAGCCATTCTTTTTCTGTTTACCTTCTCTTATCGCCAATATCATCGTCGTTTTTTTCTTTTTTACTTTCTACACAGAAGCCGCTCAAATGGGCTTTTCAAAAAGATGACAAATAAAAAGACTGAACATGCATGCTTGTCAAGTTTGCAGTTACGCGTGTATCCACCTTAAGGGCATGACCCCCCCCCCCCCACAAGGGCAGGGCTGACCGGGCTCTAGCCCTAGGGCCCGGGATGATTCTAATAATATTTTGTTCTTTCACACTATAAATTAACTTTAGAGTGACCCGTCAAAGAGCCCAGCTTGCAAGATGTGGGGGCCAAGCTTAAGGGCATTGGTCCTCTCATGCTGCAGCAGGGATCTCTCACCAGCTGTCCATAGTGAATTTACAGTGTGAGAAAAAAAGAAAATTATAAGAATTCTTCTGGGTCCCCATCCTTCTGGGGCTGGGGGCCCATGGTCAAAAATGTTTTATAAATGTAGTGTTCGGCTTCAGCTTGATGCATGGAACTGATTATTGAAAAAAGGCTGGTGTTTTCGATCCCTTCTGTGAAATAAAAATATGCATTTTTGTATTAAAATAATGTGCTGTAACTGCTTGAGCAGCCGGGCTGTCTTAAGAGTATAACAGACCTTCCCAGACCAAGTGATTTTTCTGAGGTACTACTACGTAAATTCTGGAAAATTTCAACCAGATCTTATTTTTGTGAATCTAATGCGACAATGCCTTAAGACAACGCTGTCAAACAGTCTGTGTTTACGTAACAAAAACACTGCGATGATGATGTAATCAAGAGCACTGACATGGTGCTTTTAGTGAAATTTCTTGGAGGCCAAAATAGCGCTCAGGGCGCCAAATGGGAAAGCACCGTTTCTAATGCTCTATTCTCAATGGGCAGTCAGTTTACCTAAAAGGAAATAATAGAATCGTCCAACATGACGTAACCTGACCTAGGCGATGTTCTTCTAGTGATCGGTGGACTATACTTATTGTTCGAAAATCAATTAAGTGTAACCTATTCGCATACAGAAGCAGAATAATTAGCAAATCAGTGAGACTTTTTTCACAGAGCACGGAATAGTCTATTTGTCTGGAATGTAAAAACCTATTTTTTCTCATCTTTAAGTAGTTATTCAGGTCAAATAGCAAATGAGGGAAAATGCAAAAGAATGAATTAAAATATAAAAATAAACACTTATGTTGTGAAGAAAAAACTGGTGTGTTTCAATGTACTTTGTGTTAAAAAATTTTCACACGATTTTACACAGTATACAGTTGGTGAAAAATTACTAACCTTTTTTTAGTTACCATTCACCATTATACTCATAAGAAAAATATTTATTAATTTCAGTGATTTCTGATACCAATTCTTCATACGCTATCTCTCTTTTTTTCTGTTGCAAATTACTCAAAACAAGATTTATATTAGATGTTTCTGTAGTTTGATCCTCTGTTTTTGAATTCTCATCCGTAGGATGATACTTAGGAAATATGTCACTGACATGCTCATAGATTCAGCTTTTCTATTAAAATCATTACAAAATTTACTATTTTGTCCTCCAAACAACAGATGAGAATTGCCTAGGTCATGATGATAGGTACAGATGATTATTTTCTTCCCTCTTAGGGAAAGCAATTGCAAAATGAGAATTGCTATTTGTCGCAGCTGTACGGGTTAATAAAAATGAGCATCAATATACAGAATACAGAGAAACCTCACTACAAAGATACTTGAGGTATCAATCAATCCTTCCACAAAAAAATTTTTTTTTTTAAATTTTCTGTAGTCTTCTGTTGTTAAACTCTTTTTGATACAAAAATATTCTTTACACACTACTATGAATCCTTCAAAAATAGTATTTTTTTTAGATCTTTCTCAAAATAACCTTCAATATATGCATATTTTTAAATTCCTCACCTGTTCTTGTTCTTCCAAGGACATCTAATATTGACATTTGGCACCACCTGATGGAGTGTTGATGAAGTTTTGGGCATTGCTACTTTCTGTGTAGCACAAAAAGAGTGTGATACCTAAACTCTTTACAAGGGCAAAACATGAAACTGAAAATTTTTTAATCAATTATACTTTTTTTGGCACCAAGTAAGTACTTGTAGGTGCATTTTCTGGTGGCAATAACAATGTTGATGTGGAAGTCTACAACAGCATAAATTTTGTAGCATGTTATGACAATGCTACCTCTCAATATAATGATAATCCCTGTACAACAATATTTTTCTTGATCCATAGAATATCATCATATCATGATTTCTCACTGTACTTAAATTACTATATTATTAATACACATAAGAAATTAATTGAATGTATCTGAAAAGCAAAAAAAAAAGAAAAAAAAAAGAAATTTTACTTCTGCACAGATGCCAGATGTTTGGAACATGTAAAAATAGTTCTTCTTAAGGTATCATTATTACGTGTAAATTTTTATCTTGTGAATGTTTTACCTGCTGGGAAAGTATTCACAAATTTGAATAAGCATTTTGAGAATTTGTGTTGCTAGTTCACTTTCATCCATAAGAGAAGTTCCAGAAGCCATCAAACACCATTTTAGTTGAGGAATGTTTTGAATTGGACGCCATCCATCCATACCTTGTGCCCAGCATTTGGTCTTTGAATTTATCACATTTTCAACCCAAAAATCTTTCATCTGCGGTAAAATAAAATCTCATATCAAATACCTTAAAATAGTACCTACATGAAATGCACTACCTGACACAAAAAAATGTCATGGCAATAAGATGTAAAGGCAGCAGCAAGCAAATTGGACAGCAGATCAACACACACTATTAAGTGGATAATTGTATTTTTAGACAAATCACATAAAGAGCACACAGAATATAGGCCCGAATGATCAGCACTTAAAACCATCATTTCGACCACAGACATCTGATAGCTTTTTATTCATGCACGTACCGTGACAGCTCTTCATTGTGAAAAAAGGTTCAATCCCAACAACTGTAAAGTGGTTTTTTGACTGGAATTGGTTTTCTCTGATTTTTCCAACTTTGAGGTGCCAACCAGCTTCAATTTCAAAAAAAAATCCTCAATGGGGGAAAAATAAAAAATTCATTCCACTATGTATATATCACGCATATGCTGAATTATGAGAATAATATTCAAAAGGGAGAATGTGAGTGTCTAGAAACTCATCTAAAACATAACATTCCCTGGGTCTTCAAAACTCACACAAACAATACACACCCTTCTTTGAACAGCCAAGGATCTTCATGACCCACTCTTATCAGTGGGAATCTATAAAATCTGTAATCCTTGTGGATTCATCTACACTGACACCAACTTACACTTTATAGATACTTTAATATCTGAACACCAACAGCACTGTTGTCTAAGGATAACGAAAAATCTGCTGCAGCTAAACTTGCCTTTCTTAAAAAGACCATAACATCCAGATCAAATACACTGACATCCTCTCATCTGGATCACATTATTGCCCTAATATGGACTGTGGAGAATAAAGAAATATATATGTAAAAAAAAGAGATTTTAAATAGAAGGAAGGACTACACTTGAGTCAGATATTGCACCCTATTTTACAGATGATCAAGATCAAAACGTCTTGAATATAGACCTCTCGGATAAATTAGAAGCATCAAAGAACTGCCATGCGTAGGTGTATGCAGGAAGGAGCATGGGGGGCATATGTCCCTCAATTCAAACAAAAATTCAAAAATATTCACAGGAAATATCTCTATACCTCATTCCAATCAATTTCTTTCAATCTAAAATGTTAGTAATTGTAGAAAGACTAGTAATTGGTAACTGCTAGTAATTGGAGAAAAGCATGAAAGACTCAAAACTTCTCAGGAAAAAAGATCCTTCGCACCCTTCCCCTTTACAATTCACCAATGTATCCTTCTATAGGTAAGTCCTCAGAGATGCCTCTGACACGCTATAGCGTGTGCCAAATTCTCAGAATTTGGAGAAAGGATGCATAAAAATTTTGCTCATGCACCCCATTGGATGCGTAATTTCTGAGCTTTCAGAAAAGTACGGAAAGAAAAACCTCTATACCAACTTTTATTCTCCCCACCCAGGGCCGGATTTAAGCAGGTGCGATCACAATGAGTCACAAAATGTCAAGGGCCGTAAAACTGAATTTTATTACATTGATTACGTAATAATATCCACCCCGTATATGGTGCTATTAAAAATATTTCCTCATGTATCAGACATTATTTTGTTTTGCATATATCTTGTTTACGTGAGGCTCCTTATCCACCTGAACTATCCCCATGGATCAATATCCATGCATTAAGGCGGCCCTGCACTCTGGAACCTACTTGGAAAGATTCTTTGCCATGCCCCATAATAGGGATGGGAGGAATAGTGATTTAGCCGAATACCGAATATTCGGCAGCTGAATATAGATTTTTCTAAAAATTCATCAAAATAGTGTTTTTAAATGAAAATGAAATTATTGGTAATTTTAAATGATATTGCATTTCAATTATGCAATTTATTATTTAAATAAATATTAAAAATTTTTTGTCATGATGCTGAATTTTGTCATGATACAGATTTAACGATGATATATATAGTCAAACTTTGTTAATTTTTCAAACTTTGTTACACCTTGATCCATAGGTTGAACAACATAATTGGTATCAAGTGGTACACATTCTTGATGCACTCCAGCTGAACAATATCACAATAGGCACTAAATTATCATGGAAACAATAGAGAAAAAAAAGAATATTCAAAACTTTTGCTTTGAAAACTTACTGTTTAACAACTTGGTAAAATAAAACAAAGGCTGTGACTTTTAGAATTTTTCTAAACTAAATTTTCTGATACAAAAATCATAATTTTTTCCCTCTAACATTGAATTAAACAAGAAATTTTAACATTAAATAAGACAGAAAACTCAAGGGGAGTCGTAAACGTTTGAATTACCTAAAATTTCAATTAATCAAGTTCGAATTATACAAAATTTGAATAATTAAGTCTGAATTAACCAAGTTCTACAGTATAATTGTATTTAAATATTACTTAAAAAATCAATTTTTTCAACACTTTTCGCAATTTTACATCTAATCAAAAAATGTCAACTATTATTTACTCAAAATTAGTAATGCATCATAAAATTTATGACATATTTAAATGTTCTTTGCCTCTTTCAGTAGCTTAATACATTTCTTATCTAGGGGCCGTTCAAGTATTACGTAAGCAAATTTTTAGCCATTTTAGACCCCCCACCCTGTCAGCAAAAGTCAGCAAAACGCTGACCTACCCCCCCCCCCTCTTGTCAGCAAAATTTCGTCACCAGTTCTGCCCCTCTGAATCCTAACTCATATTTTCATACTGTGGTCGATGACGTAAGCATTATCCAAACCCCCCCCCTCCCCCTTGTCATCAAAAGTCAGCAAATCGGAAACCCCCTCCCCCCCCATCGATGATGACGTAATACTTGAATGACCCCCTAGGTACATTCTTCAGTTAATGAACTTGTGTAATTCATGCTCACTTCTACTGTATTGCAGTAGAATTCTATTCTCAATTTCGTGATTTCTTTATCCTAGAAATACACCCTGACATAACCTCTCTTACAGAAAGGGATATACACCACACAATAAAACATAATCAGTAAATTTTTAATTTATGCAAAAAATTCCAATTAGTATAATTTTTTAAAATTAGTTTTTTGCGTTTTGGATTTACACAGATATTTGGCTGAATACCTGAGCATTATTTGGCAAAAGGGCTGAATACCAAAATAATGGCCTAATATTCATCCTATTTCTACCCCATAAATTGATTTTCATCTAATGTATAGAACAAAAATGAGTTAATCTCTGGGTCTAATCCCTATCATATCTGGAGGATGCAGCATGCATATAAACAAAGTGTTAGAGAGGACCGCAAAAATGTTCTTGCACCTGGCTGCTTAAATGACCAAGTCCCATCCCCACCTCACCATCTATCATGATCACATTATGTCCTGATCTTGAAAAACAGTTCCACTACTTTAAATACAAACGAAGTACTGCACTGTATTGTTATAAAATATATAATTCTATGGGTTATCACAAATAGGCTGATGAAATATCAAGTTCCGCCTCTGAATGAGTGGCTATTATAAAAATTTTTCTAATTTCCTCCTGCGGGTTATATATCAGATAATGTGGTACATTCGTGGCTACCCACCAGCATTCAGAGACTGCATATTTTTCGCTTCGTTCCTGCAAAATTGCACACCATTATGTGATCACGAGTTTCACAAAACAAAATTTGAGTTTTTCAAAATTTAAGTTGGCTATCCCTTCCAAAAGAAAAATTCAGTTGACACAAGACAGCTCTTTGGATACGCAGCTGCACACAGGGTGCCACTCTAGAGGGTGTGCCAAATCCAAGATGGAAGAGCAAAAAAAATTTTTTTTAGGAATTGCCAGGATAGAGAAAAATCGAGATGGTGGTGGGCAGGAGGTATGTAAAAAACAGGTTCTGCTCGGTAGAGATTTTGTCTCGAGCCGCCCCTGCCATGATCAGCAGAACTACAACACAAATATAAATTAAATTTCAAATCCACACATCAGTGATTTACCGGATGGATAGCACCACAGACTGAATACAAGACACAATGCTGGACAAACAAGCACACTGTTAGGTTTCACAAATAAAAATCTGACATAGCTCCCATATTCAGGTGTGAAATACGTGGCAGTTAAATAGTGGTAGATCAGAGTTGTAGACAATTAGGGAGGGAAAAGAAAATAATTTCTGCTGGAAATCACTTTGAAAAAATTATTAGAATTAAAAGATAATCATTAGAATTATTTGCTTTAAATTTATGCAGAAGATATCACTGAAAGAACTAAGGTTTTCTGAAATGAAAAATCCATCGGCAGAGAATTTATAGACTAATTTATTAGTAAATATACAGGGTGCATAGCGAATTGAGTGTGTGTCATTTTACTGGCAAACCATTGATCTTAAAGGTATACTTCCAGATAGAAAAAAGATTCCAAATAACATGTAGTACTCACAAGGAAAGGGTCCAAAGGTGTCATCTTCAGAAAATTATGAAAGAAATTTAAGTATATTCATCTCACCCAGAAATATATAAAAACAAAAACCATTATTATTAAAGATACAAAAAGTTATTAAAAATGGCAACAACTGATTACTCATCATCTCTTGCACTTCTTAGTGATATTTATAGAAAACTTTTTTTTACCAACTTTTCTTCAATAGAAACTCTAGTTGTTTCTTTTCTTTTCTCTCTGTCCGTGCTGTATTTAATGTTGTGTAATTTGAATGACGTCGCTCCAAAACTTTAGGGTTACAATATTTCTAATTTCATTCTTGGCCTCTATTGGCATTCAAAATAATATTTGCAATAATTTTTTTTACAATTCTTTTGCAATTTTTATTTTGAGTGACCCATAATAATTCCACTAGATATTTTCATATTTTTGTTCATATTTAAATGAGTACAATTGGTGGCAATTTTTGCAAAACTTTTTTTAGGATGACATTGTTGGACTCTTTCCTTATCAAATTTGCCATTCGTGTTTCAAGGGGTTGTATAGTTATTAAAATAAAAAAGTAACTTTTTATGCCCTGTGTGCCCCAAAACCCAATTAGAAAGTTGCTGCCCTGTCTTCTTAGATGCCAATCAAAAAAAATCTATTTCTAAATGAAATATTCACTGAGATATTAAAATAAAAATAAAAAGGGAAATTCGGGAAAAAAACAGTGTTAAATAAAGTAAAACAGTTTTTCCAACTTCTCTTCACCTACAGCACAGAAAATTAAAATTGACAGATCTTAGATTTTCAATTAGTGATCACATTGATTCCATGTGAATCAGCATCGGTAGTCAGAAAATTGATAAATTTGACCCTGAACCTAATAGGATGCCTTAACAAGGGAGGGGGGATAATAAGAAAAAATTCTTACAATGGGCCATAGAAGAAATGTAATTGGGAATCTCTGCTGGTTTTCATCTTATCAACAGCAATGATAGGGCAGATTCAGATGATCGGAATTAAAAATTTGTGTATTCTGTTTTTTTAAGATGATTTACACAAATAACTAATACATGAAGCTATTTTGTGCATTCTAATGAGAAATGATTTTTACAATGAAATAAGTAAATCCAGTAATAATATTTGGTGATATTTTTCAGGCATGTATATTTTTGGAGATCTGTCCAACTCTGCTTGCGTGTACTAGAGCAGGGATCCTCAACCTGTGCTCTGAAAAGCACTTAAAGCTATGTATGCTCTTCCCAGAAGTTTCATGGCCACTCGAGGTCAATAAAATAAATCAGTATATCTGATAAATAAATAAAAGGGCCTATGGAACTCTGCCATAGAAATCATACAGTAAAAAGGACTCGGCGATTAAAAAACATGTTGAGAATTGCTGGGCTAGAGAATGCTTTGGAAAGCTTTTCAACATCAATACTCTCAATAAAATACAGTACCAGCCAATAATCTGGAATAGGTTCTTGAAGAGTTAGACGAGCTAATTTCCAGAGAGATAAAATGATGCAAAAAATCATATATCAAGTGTAGCAAAATTAAAATCAGTTTTTTGTTGAAATGATTTACTTTTGTTAGTTACACTTCTATAATTTGCATCCATTCAAAATATTTCAGTTTAATCAAAATTTATTGAGCTAATGAAATTTAGCTCAGATACAAAAAATAAAAATGAAGGATTAAAAGTGGTTTAATAATGCAAACTCAAAATTAATTTTTTAAAAATGCATGTAATATTGAGACATTAAGGTTAGAACTAAACTGTGTCATACATCAACATTTATGTTCTAAACCATAATTTCCCAAACTTTTTTGTTCCATTGCCTTCTGCAGAATTTTTTCTCTCTCTCATCATCATCCTCTCTCTAATTCAAGTGAACCCATAGGATTCTATGTTATACCTGTATAACATATATGGAATGGACCGAGAGGCGATAGAAGCTATCGCCTCTCGGTCCATTCCATCACCCCTCAGGGGGCAATACTGCCCACTTTAGGAAATAATGTACTAATTTATCATTTGATATTTGAAAGCCACAAATGAAAAAATAAAATGAAAATTATTTTACCTCATTGAAACTGTATGGGCCATTTCGCTCCTTTCCCTCATTTTGGTAGTACCATTCTTTTTCTGTTTCTTCCATCATATGAGGGGCTGCTTCAATGACATTAGTCTGAAATATAGTGTTTTAATAAAGTGTACATTGTCTTATAAAAATCCGAAATGTGTTAGCTCAAAGTTTCTAAATTCAAATAAATATTAAAATTTTCAAAAATTTGATTGAAAAGTTTGAACAAAAAAAAAACAAGCTTGAAAAATTAAGTTTCATTAGGTAAAAATTATGATACAGTACTCTCTCACTAATTCAGCACATATCAGGGCAGGGTGTGCCGCTTACTAGAAGTTCATTGAAAAAAAACCCATTTAAATAATAAACTTACGTGCACAAACATGCAGTGACATATTTGCCTCTTCTATGGCTTGAAGAATCCCGCCCAAAAATGCTGGATTACTGGACGGGCCGGATTGGGGCCTGGCCAGATTAAAGTACAAAATAATTATAAATTTCTTCTTTTCTTTTATTGACCTCAGTTATCAACTGCCTAAAGCAGGAGTGGCGAACTTTTTCCCCTATTTATGTAACTAAAGACGTTTTTTTTGTGTGTGCCACTCTTAAAAATTCGATCAGAAGAACATAGATCTGCTTTTATGTGACAGTCACTCCCCCTCCTACAATGTTTCTGCTGTCATTTCTTAATAAATTTATTATTTTGTGACCTTTTTGAATTTTTTTAGCAAATTTGGTTCCCAAAATCTCAATCCCATGCGTACATTTATTAAAGCTCATCCAGCATATATTGTGATGGGCATAGGCACCAGAACCTCGAGGCTCAAGGTGCTGGACCTCCCCCCACAAAATAATTAATGGATATACAATGCAATCCATGTGAATGCTCTTGAATCTTCAACATATTTGTACAGCAACTCCCCTCCCACCGTACTCTAAGCTTTTTTTACTCCTCTGGTTGGGTGTTTTCAAACATAAATCAAAACTGATACACATTGAATAAACGTTACCTCAAGAGCTGTCTTAATGCAAAGACGGGGGGGGGGGGGGATTTCAAGTGCATAGGGGACTTCATGAGGTGGTGATTTTTGAAAGTAAGTATGGTTATTGGTTGGCATTATCCATAGAGCGACACATTGGGACCCCAAATATCTTTTTAACCAGAAGCCTATAACAGGGGTGCAAGTGCCCCTCATTCTGCCCATTTTGGGAAATAATATGGAGCAGCAAACTTTCATTTTTGGAGCAGAAATTTTGAAAATGGAGCAGAAGTAACTATACCTGCAATATAAGGAGTAATTTACCTGTGAAATGCTAAAAGCATTGGATGGACAGAATTTTCACTGTTCAAACATACTTTTGTTAACACTGAACTCTCTTTCACTGTCTGCATTACCATGTGCAAAAGATAAAAGAGCCTCCATCAAAACTGGCAAAATTTTGAACTTCTAGCTGCTTTCAAGGTTACAAAGTTTGAACATGTCTGCCGAATATCTATCTATTCTCTGAACCGATTTCACTTCTTGTAATTCTTTGCATTAAAGTGCAACCCATTCATCACCCATAATTGATAGTCCTGTTGGTAATACAATGTTGAGCAACATCCCAGCAATACGTGAAGGAGTAATGTACCATCCCAGCAATGCACGAGAGGGAATGCGAAAAACAAGAGAGGGTGCAAACATATCATTCTCTCCAACATGTTTTGGAAAGGTAGGACATCTATATATAATAGGTATCTCACAGAAGTTATGTAAAATGAGCACGCACACACACACACTCCTAGTACAAATTCCTTCCTTTGACTATTTGTTAAGAGCATGCCCCCCCCCAACACAGGGGGCGGACCATACGGCCATATTGGGCACCGCTCTAGGAGGGGTGCCAAATGGAGTTGAAAGGGTGAAAAAAAGCTTTGTTGACCAAAAAAAATGTGGTCAGTAACACCAAAAATGGGTTCTGCATGGGTAGAGATTATTTCCTCTAGCCGGCCCTGTTTGCCAAATCCAGATTTTTGCGATGTGAAATTGTCGCGATTGGCAACCGCTGACGATAACCACCCGACCAGATAGTGGCTAAACGACAAAACTATGGATATTTTACAGATCTCGTTTTTTCTCCAACAATCTCCGCAAAATTTCGGTAATTTAAACAAGTACACCAATCCCCTTTGTCGATTCTTGGCAAAGGTGCATGTGCAATCTTGTGGGGAAAAAAGCGAATTTAGGGCGTAGATAATTGCTGTCTTTGAACGCAGGTTGGTAGCGGCAAAATTATCGTTATTTTCAGTATATAACCCGCAGGAGAAAAAAACGCTCTCCGAAATCAGAAAATTCAGCATATTCATTCAGGGACTTTGATAAACCGCGGGTTATACCGATAACAGTACAGGACCGTTATTGGACTACTTCAAGTTCACCAAAAAGAAACAGACCTTCAAGTGGGAAATAGTTCATCAGGAGGCATTAAAGAACTGAAGAGGGTCTTGACGTGCGCTCCAGTTTTGACCACTAGAAAGATGAATTGTCCTTTGAAAATTTATACAGATGTGTCCGGCATTGGCGCCGTACTACAACAGGTCGAATTCGATGGCGAGAAACCGTTAGTATAAGCTAGCCGCACCTTAAACACAGCTGAGAAGAACTATTCGGTTACTGAACAAGAAGGGCTTGTTGTGGTTTGGGCGTGCAATAAATTCCGAGCATGGTTTTCTGGTGATCCTATAACCATTGTAACCGACCATAAAGCAGTCTCCTGGTTTTTCGATACCAAACAATTAAAAGGAAGACTTGGTAGATGGGCCTGAACCCTTCAAGAGTACCCCCTGAGGTTCGAATACAGACAGGGTTCTGCTATGCGGGATCCTGATGCATTATCTAGAAACCCTATTGGTATATACAATGAAAAAGATTTTGAAGAAAATATTGATAACAAATTATATTTATTTTCCCTGTTAGATTTGTCTGAGTTAGTAGAGAAACAACTATTAGAGTACACAGACATAATCCAGTATTTCTTGGAAAAAAGTTTGGGAAGTCAAAATTACAATGATAAGATAGACAAAATGTATTTGTTCAAAAATGGAAAATTGTTTTTTCGTCATAAAGAGAGACCACTCTTGGTAATTCCTCCTTCATGTAGAGCTAAGTTTCTTTCTGAGATGTATAGTCACCCTTTTTCTGGTCATATGGGGGTTGGGAAGACCTGTCAGCGCTGTGTCCAATGCGCCTATTGGCCAGGTATGAGAAAGAATATCAAAAAATTTGTTTTATCATGTAAAATTTGTCAAACATGTAAATATGATAACAAGAAACAATGGGGACACATGGTTTCCACTACAGCCCACAGTCCCAGAGAAATAGTCAGGCTGGACAGCATGGGACCTCTTCCAATTTCTTCAAGCACATAAAAATTGGGACAAAAACTTATCGTTTTTCGGCCTGGCCATACATTCAGTCCCGTCAAAAACTACCCGACAGTCACCGGCAAAATTATTTCTTGGGAGGGAGTTGGTTCTACCCATGGCCCCCACAAGGGGGAGGCTGAAAGGGCTGCAGCTCTGGAGTCAGGGAGGATTTTCATCATTTTTTTGTTTTTTCACGCCTTAAATTCACTATAAAGGAACTCATGAAAAGTCTGGTCTGGGGGCCCGCCAAACGTCCCATCCTAGGGGCCCCGCTCCAGGATGTGGGGGCCATAGTTCTACTGTTTGATTGGGAGATATATCTTCCCGTCTGGGAGAGAGAGAGTCAGTTTGCCAGAAAAGCTCCTAAAACAAGTAAAAGATTGAGTCAAGTGTGTAAGGGCCATGAAGAAAAATGCGAAATAGGGAAATTTCGCTCATGGACTGACCCAGTTGATGAAATTTTGGTATCCGAGGAGCCCAATCATAATGAAAATCAAGAGACCTCGACCAATCGGCAGTGACAATTTTGTAATGGGGATTTGAAGAAATTAATGTTATATTTAAAGTTTTATTTTTTAAGAAGATCCTTATATTTTCCAAGTTTTGAGTCTTCTTTATTTTTGTTTATGTTTCATCAAATTAAAATGTTCCAAAAAATAAATAAATAAATGTTTTCTTTACTTAAAAATGTTTATAAACTGTTATTTTTCCAAGGTTTCAGAGGCCTTCATTTTATTTAAAAATTCGAAAATGATCTTATTTTACAGAAATACTTTTTTCAAAGGGTTCCTAGTAAAGTTAATACCTAGAAAAAGTGATGCCACATAGTCACCACCTGAGGGACAAGGATTGTGTCACGTGAAAAAATTCTGTCTCTTCCTTGTCACCATAATTTTTGTTTTTAAAACCAGAAAACAAAAGCTGAGAGATGTGAGGCTACCTTCAGTAAAATCCCAAATATCAAGGAAAAACCTCAAAAAGTGACAGTCACCCCAGTTTACGTTAAGGCTTGAAAATTGCAACATGCAAAATTTAAATATCTCAAATGATAAGACCTATACTTACTTTTGTTGGAATTGTTGCCCTGTTTGTGTGAAGATGAGCTAAAGTCAAGAGCTCAACTAAAATCTTTATACCATTTGCATCAAGAAGTTCTTTGACATTTTTCTTTGTGAAAAAAGAAACCAGAAAAAATTACAAAAGATAAGTGAAAAAAATCTTCAGACCAATTAAAATACACACTAGAAGGACCAGGCTGGTCATTTTCACAGTCTTTTTTTTTTTTGCTCTAATTTCATAAGAAACCAATTTATTTAAAATGATGAAATTTCATGACTTTTTCTTAATGTTGTAACATTATGCTCTCCACCACTGATTATCCACCTATCAACAACTAAAAAAAATTGACAAATATTTTTGCATGCACAGCAAATATTTCATTAAATCATTACATCTAATATCTGCTTATATATATGTGCTTGCTTTGACTAACCGAAACTTTGACTAAAATAGAAAATACTAGTTTAGCCACACACAAAAAAATTTAATAATGTGAATCACCAAATTTTATCTGACAGCTAGTAGAAATGTGATCAATTGATGATTGTTTTAGTCTACCAATATTAGGTGGAAAACTGAAGCAGAACATTAATACCTTGGTAGGTATAATAAAAGATTGAAAAGAAGTTTCATGTAAAATTCAACAAGGACACCCCTTCTCTCAAATGCAACCTGTTTGACAATACAGTACATAAAGATGCTACACTGAGTGTTTTTCAGAATAAGAAAAATATTCTAAGTTCAATACATTCAAATGTTGAGATGTATGTTCTCAAAGTGAGAAAAAAATTCCTGAAACCACTGAGTTCTACAAGACAAAGTATCATGTTGATAATGTTTATCAGACAGCTCGAAAGCACTCTATGCAAGTATCATTACGCAAGTTGCCATTGCACATTTTCTACAACACTTGAGTTACTCTCAATAAATACTTGGTTGATTTTAAGAAGAAAAAACCTAAGAAATTTCCTTTCTGTTAAAATTAACTAAAAGATTACAGAACCTTATTTGAACAAAAATAATTTTTGCTGACATCAAAAACAAGCACTACTGTATTGGGAAAAGCATAAAGATTTCAGTTTGTTATGCAATAACAAAACAAGCACCACATTTTCAATGGATAAGAAATCCGTGAGCAGAATATACATTTCTAATGTAACAAAGGTACTGAAAAATTTAAAAAGTGAAATGCGCACACAAAATTGCAGTTATAATGTTTAGCAGATATATTTTATTGGTTATACATAGTGAAGTTTTTGGGTAGGTATTAAAAATAGAATGAAATTATGAAATTTTAATTTAAAAAAATTATATTTTTCATATTTTATGGTTCATCTACACACTCATATGCATTTTTAAACAAAGTAAAATTTACAAAAATCAAGAATATTTAGTGAAAATCAATCCCAGTCATTTTGACGGCATTGGTTCTTTCAGGTAGAATGAAACGTAGGTCCTTTTATTGTCAATATATTTTATTAGTTTACTCGTAACATGTTCAATAGCATATCAATAAGGATGGTTAGCCTCTTCTGGTGCAAATTCATTGTTGAATATTAGTTTTACATTCAATATATTATTCAAATATTATGCAGTTTTGGCATTTTAATATTAGGAATAGTTATCTATTATCTCTCTTGGGCTACTTTAACACTATTGATTTTCATTTTCTCTTAGTACTATATATTAAAGTATAAAATAATATTTTCCCTCTTACTATGTCATTGTTGTTTATATGCCAATATTAGTTGCCTTTAGAGGAGCATGTGAGGGTAATTTTTCATTCGGGTGTTTAGAATAGGTTGCAATGCTAGTGAAAAAAAAAAAAATTACCCGTGGAAAACAGATAGGGCTTCATTATGCTTTTATTAAATAATGTTTTATGTTTACAATTTGAGCTTCTTGTTCTTTAACCACTTGTATGATGGGTTTTAAATTTTTTTTAGTACAGAAAATGTCAGTTTTTTTTCATTTTTTCATTTCATTCATGTCTATGAATAGGATTAACAGACAATTATAGAAAAAAATCACACTTATATTTTAATTAAAAAATCATTAAAATTTTGATTCACTCACCTTTTTTTGAAAAATTATAATTTTTTTTCAAAAGCTCCGATTCGAATTTTTTCATGGAATATAAATAATATTGTTTTTAGATACATTATGTAAGTGAACTAGATTATGTACCTATGTAATTAAATTACAAGATATCATTATTACTGTTGCATGAAGCCATAGAGTTTGTCAGATTTAGTTAATTATTTACTTTTCGTTAGCGCCCTCTAGGGACAAAGATTATGATGCCCGTACTACATTCTGGTATAGTAATCTTAAGTCAATTTTAGGAAGAACCATGTCAGATACGGGCATGTTAGGCAAGTCGTTAAATGCCACTTTTTTCTTCATGGGCAAAAATTGAACTATTTTTTTCATTTCAGTTCTCTTTTCCTTATGGCTCATATTAAATATATACCAAGCACCAACAAAATACTTCCACCAGAACAAAAGCTACAGAGGCCCGAATAGTGAAGGTTTGATTATAACCATCCTGTATAAGCTAGAGTTTGTATACAGATCAAACAAGTAAAAAAAAAGATAAAACTTACTCTATTCAGGATGAGTTTACTCATAAAAATTATCAGTCTGTCACGTTCCAGCTTGTCGAAGCACTGTGTAAAAACCAAACATTTCTATTTAAATATTATTGATGGTGCACTATTTTCTTAAAATTCAGCATAAATCAATTCTGTTGAAAAATCATAATAAAAAATAAACTAAAATACATAAAATTTCTGATTTTTTAAAGAAAATAAATATTCAAAACATTTTTTATCTAAGATGATGTGAAAAAACAATGCAGGTTATATCACAAAAAAAAAAAAAAACTCGTATAATTTTTAAAATGATGGTGGCACAATTTGTTAGTAAGCTGGAAAAAAAACACCAATGAGAAGTATAGGTATCCATAAAATAATTTTCCCTGTGTTTGGAAGCATCTGCAGCTAAAACGAATGAACAGAATTAAACCGAATTTCACATACAGACAGTGGAAGGCATTGGAAGATGAATTCTATGGGAGAAAAGTATCAAAAGTCACTGATGAGGTAGATTTTAGAGCTGTTGGAACCAAAAACAAGTGAATAACTGCAATTAATGCATGCAAAATGAAATATGAAGACTGAAATATATATTTACCCATATCAAATTTATACTTAATAATAAATAAAATATTAGGTAAATTCAAATATTATAGAAACAATAACTCGATTTGGTTATGCAGACAGTTAATATCAAGTATGAATTCTATTAATTTTAATTTTTACTTTTGTTTATTTTTCCTCTCTTTTATATTAAATATTTGTCATTAAATAAACGTAAAAATGTTAGCATAAAATCTTATTTAATCCTATTTTGGTTGTCATCATTCACTCTTTAATTTAATACATAATATATCTACACCTGTTGAGATGATATACTAAATTCTTTTTATCTTTCAGGATGTCTACCAAATACCAAAAGCAAAATTTGGTGTCTTTTCTGTGACCTTTTCTCATTCGACAAAATGAACCATGCTGGATTGTTTTCTTATATAAGTAGTTTTTAAACTGTGAGTAGCATCAACCTAGGGTGTTTGGGTTAATAGAATTGGTGGTCTTAATGAAAGGGGGAATGAGAGTGAATTAACAAAATAAAACATTTGATAAGAAATCATTTTTTTAATCATTCAAAACTTTCAGCAGAGCATGATGATGTCAATGTATAAGCACGCATATATATATATATTTTGATCAACAGTACACATCTTTGATGCTTGGGGGGCAGCTGCAACCCCTTCATGTATCTCTGCCCATATGAAGACTGTCTCACAGCATAAACAGCAAGCAAATTTCTCTATAAGAGTCAAACCTTGTTAATGAGATAATAAAACAGACTGAGGAAATTATTTCACTTAGACCAAATTTATTGTTAATGGTAAAATTTTTAAAATTTACTTTTAACGAAACAAAATACACATTTTATGTAAAGCAGTAAAATGTGCTAAGCACATTTGATGACTTTCAACTTTGTTTATTTGCGATTTGTTTATTTTTGCAGCCCTACGGTCATTTTGTGCTCACAATGATTCATTCGGATGAGATCTAGTAAAGCCAATTACAAAATAGAATTAGAACCCAGTCCTCAGTGGAGTCAAAGCCAGGGGTGCTGTGGGTGCTTGAACATTCATAGTAATTTGTGACATGGGTCTCAGCACCACCAGAATTTATTCAGAAATTCAAATTTCCTTCATATAAAGCTCAAGATGAGCACTCACAAGTTTGAAACACTTCAGACACTCCTGCTAATCCAGTTATATAAGACATGTTAATCAATAAAATTCAATGCTTTCGAATATTTTTAAAATATTTCTCAAGTCAGCATCAATTTTGTTACTTCTGGGTAACCACGAAGCCAATCATTTAAAAAGTGCTTAGATAATATAAAGTTATATTTGGCACAAGTGTGTACACAAATAAAATTGTGATTCACATGGTCAAATGAAATAATAAACGCTCTTACCCTTCTGGTATTATATTCAACGCATTTAATTGGTTTTTAATTTTTTTTAATTTAAATAGTTCAGAATAAATCATACTCAGTGTAAACTGCACTCAAAGTTGTAACTGCCCTACTTTATATAAAATCACTTTTTGTAAATATCTTGGAATTCACGTTGATTCAAATTTGAAATGGAAAACCTATATTGCACATCTAACTAAGAAGCTTTATTTACTTTCTAGGTTTCATCGCATACAAAATCTCATTAACAATTATTTTCTATGTTCCATAGGCCTATACTTATGCTTGGTTTCAATCATCACTACTGCTGTCATAGCTACTAACCTACTGTGGCATTGTATTTGTACTACTTTGCAGTACATGCACTTTGTACACATTCCTATCAGAATTTCTAACAAATTAGTACAAGCAGGAATCTGAGCGTGGCCCTAACATATTTATGTTGTCAGAACTGTGCTTTCTTCATGTTCTTGCTGCTACCATCTGACTTCCAAATTTTGAAATAAAGACGGTATATGCTTGAATTTTTTCATGTTATGTCAGTATTGTGTTGTAGGTCTGCAGAGAGACTTTTTTTAAACAGGAGATGGGCTCCCATTACACTTCAAAGTTTAAAAACCGCAGAGAGAGAAAAACAGCTTCAGACAATTACCACTGTGAACCAACAGCGTTCAATCATCACTGCAATACAAAATAAATATTTGGGGGGATGCGACTTTAAAACCAGTCTACTTCCAATCATAAAAATCCAACAACAGTTTCTTACATTTTTGCGTAATTCAATTTCAGATAATGATTCCATTGCAAAACGTACCCTTGGTTGTAACTGGCCTACAAATTGGTTGGTCCTCTTCCTGAATTTATACAAAAAAATATTCATGTTCTGCAAAACATGAATGTCTTTCAGAGGACCCAATGAAATCTATGGAATTCGTTTACATAAAAAGGAAATATTCCATAAACATTTCTTCTATTCAGCACCTGAAATTTATAATACATCACCTCATGATTTTTCAACTAACACTTCATACTGTGTACTCAAAAGAGAATTGATCCAATATATATTTACCTCTTAAAATAATGAAGTTTATTTTCAAAAGTGAATTTTATTGCACATTTAGAGCTCAAATATTTCTTTCTTGGAGACTCTAACAATCATGTTTCTAAATGCACCATTTTATCATTTTATGTAACACCTTTGTTCCCACTAGCTGCTTTAGTTGCTGTCTGATTGCACATTGATTTTTTTTAAATTAAGTTTTTTTACATCCCCCTCCCCTGCAAAAGTATTTAGCAACAAAGGTTGTTTCTCAAACGGGAGGGGGGGGGATGCTCTTCTGCCTATGGAAATAATTTTTTTAATCAGGAGGGCAATCGTCCCTCTCCTGCATCCCCACCCATAACTTTAACTAACTCTGCGAGGTCGCCTAAGCCCCCAAAGGATCATGAATATTCAATACAATTCTCATCCCTGCATATGCCCTTGCGGGTCATATATATGGATGTCTGGCAACCCTAGAACCTCCCCATCAATGTTTTTGTCGTATCGGAGTTCCTTTGGCACCTTCGATAAAACTTCCTAACATGAACTCAATGGGAGTGCCTGTGCATGTTGACAGCGCGTTCTGCGAATGCAAAACTATTGAACACTGTATTAATCGATATTAAGCAGTGTGTACAACAGCAACGTTGCGTTGCAAAGTGCTGCGATGCATAATGACATTGGGATCGAAACAGAGCAAAAGAGCAGAATGTTGGATTGTTTTCCCTTTTTTTTTCTCTCCATGCACGTGCGGGAACCGGTTGTTCCGACGCTATACGCAAATCGGCGGCGGCGTGCTCTCACCCTCATGGGAGCACTGATATATAGACTGGTTTTTTCCTCTATATTTTAGATGTCTGTTTTTTCGGTATGTATGTATGTCGGGATTTGATTTGTTTCTCCCTTTTTCTGATTGCCGGCCGTATTTTTTGATGAATGAAAATTATCTTGTTTTTTTTTTGCAACTTTTATGGAATAAAAGTTAGAGTTCAAAATGAACTTCGATCGTTGTTTTTCTTTCTTCAACTCAGTCGACACGTTCTGCCCCCAACAAGGGTTATGGGCCCAGTGCCCGTTTTCGACTGAGTTGTTGAAATTAGAGACCTAAAAAATTTTGAAAATGACATCGGATGGTAGCATCTTTGCTTATTCGAAGTTGAATAAGGACAATTATCGTCATTGGCAATTCAACACAAAGTTGTTGCTGATGAACCAAGGACTGTTTGGTTTTGTGGATGGTTCTGAATCCGAGCCTTCATCGGAAGCTACACGGAAAGAAATATCGCAATTCAACGTAACCAGGGATAAAGTGTTCTCTGTCATATGCCTGAGCATAGCGGATGAGCTGAAAAACCTCTTATTAGAAACCACAGATCCTAGAAAGGTTTGGAAAGATATAGAGCAAGCCTATGAACCGAAAACTCGAGCAAGAGTGGCAGCACTTCAAAGCGAATTCATGGGTATAAAATTCATGCCGTCTGAAACGATGTCTATGTACGTCGGCAGAATTTTCAGAGCTGTCAACGATATGGAACTAGCCGGACGAAAGGTGCCCGATGATGAAGTGCTGTTTCAACTTCTAGCCCATCTACCACAGGCGTATGACAATGTGGTAATGCAATTGTATCAAATTCCAGATGGAGAGTTTACATCAGCGAAAGTACGAGAAGTGCTTTTGTCGGAGTACGATAGAGTTCAACATCGGGAAGATGAGATGACCTCTGAAGATACAGTGTTTGGTTCGAAGGAATGTCGAAAATCATCCAAGAATCAAGAACTCGAGAGAGTGCTACAAATGTGGAGTGATCAGACATATCGCGAGAAACTGTAAAGAATGGAAAACTGTGATCAGCAGGAAAATGAAAAAAAAAAAATCTTCCGTGTGTGGACAATAGTGAAAGTGGTGCCTTATACGCGTCTGCGATGATATCAACATCAAAAGATGTGCAGTGGCTAATTGATACAGCCGCGATCAAACATTTTTGCAATGACAGAACCTTTTTCTCAACTTTTCGAGAGATCATGGATGGCGAAGCCATCATTGCAGAAGGAACGACAAAGATTCTTGGATCCGGCGATGTTAAAATTAAGATACGTGGGACAAAAGGTAATGTAGAACTTTTATTGCAAAATGTTTTGTATGCTCCAGGTATGTGCCGGAATTTAATTAGCAGGAGACTAATAGATATTGCGGGTTGCAGAGCTCGCCTAGGTGATCGAAAAATTGATGTTTTCAAATCAAATGGAAAATTATTTTTCAGTGCCCCTTTATCTGGAAAGCTTTATGTCGTTAATACAGAGGTAATTAACACGAATACTAAACATGAAGCTCATTTGCTTGATAGAAACAACATGATGTTATGGCACGCCAGATTTGGACATTTAAATGCTAAAGCATTAGGTAAATTTTCAAAAAGTCGCTTAGTATACGGACTTGATAAACTACGCGGGAGAATTAAAAATTGTGATACATGTATGATGTCTAAAGCAAAATGCTCATCATTTAAAGGAGTCGATGAAGTCCAAACCACCGATATATTAGAATTATGTCACATGGACTTACGGGGACCGGCGCCCATATTATCAAAAGGAGGAGCCGCGTATTTCTATACTATAATTGAGGACTTTTCACGATATGCATTTGTATATATCCTGAAACACAAAAATGAAGTTTTTAACTGTTTCAAATCCTATCAAGCCAAAATCGGACGGCAAACGGGGAAAAAAATCAAACAGATTAGATCCGATAATGGGTTAGAGTTTTGTGCTAAATATTTTGAGTCATATTTGAGAGAGAATGGAATAAAAAGCGAAAGAACTAATATCTACTCTCCAGAAATGAACGGTATCGCGGAACGATATAATCTAACCCTCATGGAAGGAGTCCGGTCCTTGTTGCTTCAAGGAAAATTATCAAAAGACATGTGGGCTGAACTAGTAAATACACAGAACTGTTTACGAAATAGATTCCCGCATAAAATTTTGAAAGGGAAAGCACCCTTGAACGTTTTCAGTTGCAGAAAATTTTCCGTCAGACATTTGAAAGTCATAGGAAGTTTGGCTTACGTCTTCATTCCTAAAAGGTATGGCAACAAGCTAGATAGCAAAGCGGAAAAGGGAGTGTTGGTTGGCTATGCAATAAAAACAAAAGGATATAGAGTTTGGATTTTGAAAACGCACAAGGTTATTGAGACAAAGCATGTAAAATTCAATGAATTTACTATGGGTACAGAAATTCAAAGAGTCTCAAAAATGTCATGAAAATCCTTTGATTAACTTCCATAATAATTCAGAAGTAGAAATGGGAGATTCTGAAAAGGACACAGAAAATCGGAAAATGCAATATGACGAGAACGTGAAATGGAAAAGGGTTGTAAAAACAAGAAAAAAAGGTGATACAGCGGGCAGGAAAGATGTCTATTACTATCCTGAAGAAAATATCCGACTCAGAAGTAAAAACAATGTACAAAAATATTGTGAACGAAAAGGGATCAGCATAAACTTAGACAATTTTGATTTCAGAGGGGACACAAAGCGAGAAAATGACGTTTATGATGACAGATCGAATGAATCGGATACGAACATCGAGGCTCACTGCATCAACATAAAAATCCCTAATTCCTACTTTGAAGCAAGAAATTCTTCACAGAAGGACCATTGGCAAATATGATGAAAGATGAGATTGAAGCACTAAAATCGCGGGATGTATACGATCTAGTCCCAAAACCTGACGATCGAAAAATTTTTGGAAACAAATGGGTGTGCACAATCAAAAAGGACGAATTCGGTAACATAAAACGTTATAAAGCTCGACTAGTGGCACAAGGTTTTCGACAAGTCGAAGGTGTCGATTATTTCGATGTTTATTCGTTTATTCACCAGTAGTGAATTTCACATTAGTTAGATTATTCATGGTCATTTCAATTATTTTGAAGGGCTGGATTCATCGACATTTAGACATAAAAAATGCATATTTGTATGGTAAACTCGACAATGTTGTGTATATGAATCAACCACAGGGTTTTGAAGATCATGTTTTGAAACTGAAAAGGGCATTATACGGTCTACATCAGGCCGGAAGACAATGGTTTTTTGAGTTGGACAAAACATTTTTAGAACTAGGTTTTGAAAAATTGTTAAATGGAAATTGTATATATGTATATAATTGGAATGTTATTATATTAGTATATGTTGATGACATGGCGGTATTTGCCAAAAATGAGGAAAATATGAATATTGTAGTAAGTTTGTTAGAATCAAAGCTTGAAATGAAAAATTTGGGTTCAATTTCATGTTTTTAGGCGTACAATTCGAAAATGTGGGAAATAAGTTAATTATGCATCAAAAAGGTTATATTGAGAGAATGCAACGAATTTACAAAAATATTCTCTACCAAACGTAAATCTAATATTCCATTAATACAGGTATTAAAATTCAGGAGTGTCAAGAAAGTGATTCCGTAATCACTGATGTTCCATAACGGAATTTAATCGGGAGCTTTTTTTTTTTTTAGCAAACAGGACGAGACTGATATAATGATCCAGTTACTCTATTATCACAATACTGTGAAAAACCATCTGTTATTCATTGGAAATTATTATGTCAAGTGTTTAATTACGTTGTTGATACAGCTCATTATTGTATCAATTCAAATCATAGTAAGAATATGGACTTGATTGCATATTCAGATGCAAGTTGGGCGTCTGATAGAGATGATCGTCGTTCCATGAACGGATATGTTATTTTGCTAGGGGGTATTTTGATTTCGTGGAAATCGTCGAAACAAAAATCTGTAGCGATTTCAACTATGGAAGTGGAGTTTGTAGCATTATCGGAGACAAAGAGGTTATTTGGTTGAACCGAATTTCGAAAACATAAGTATTCATTATTAATGGACCATCTATATAAATCGAACATGATTTTTATTTACAAAAATATCAGATATAAATTGAGAGATTCAAACATTTCCGGTTTTTTAACGTGTATAGATGAGAGTTCAAAGTATTTTTTGAAATAAATTCGGAAACTTCAGGTTAATTATAAACATTTGACAGAATTTTGAAATTTCACATTTTTGGGCATTTTTTCCTCTTTTCGATTAAATTTGGCTAAATTTCAATTTTGAAGTGAATTGAAAATTATTTTGTGTGTTTCTACCACTTAATATATCAATCCAAGTAAATAAATTTGTTTTTTTGTACTGTTAAACATTAAAGAGCTATGCGCGTTCAAAAAGGCATATTCCATTTATGGAACATTGGTCTTTTAAGAGAGCGGGATTCTAGGGATATCTAATGTGTAGTGCGCTGCTTTGATTTTCTCGTTCAAACCCCAGGGTGTTGTCATCATTGGACATGTGTATAGGGGCTAATTCTGGGCAATATGACACAGAAGAATGGGTTTTCTGGGGTGGATTGCTTATATTGGGCAAGTACTTTTTTATTCTTGCATTCTTAGAAATGTATGTTTTAGCGAACTGCAGACTAATCAAACCGAGTTCGACAATCTTAGATAGTCTTGTTGTGTTCAGCTGAGTGTAACCATATAAAAAAGATATCTAACATTAGAACAAGCCGTAAAATATTTAGAAACTCTTTCAGATTCCGAATTAAAGAAAGTAGATATATACCAATTATGTGCTAATGAAAATGGGAACATCACGGATGAAGATGATATTGTTGAAAATGATCTAGTATTGACAGAGACTAGATCTGTAGATCTAGATCAACTGGTGTATATGAAATGCTAGATAATTTTGTAACAACAAGGATGATATGTTAGAAAACTCTTGAAAGGTGTTCTTCAAAAAATGTAGGACAGAAAAAAAGAGCAAAACGTAAGTGCAACACTCAAGTTTCAAGAAAAAGCAAGACAGTTTTGAGCAAATCGAAAAGAAACTATTGCATGGGATAAAAAAAATTCTTTCTAGAATCTGATCAAAACATCGGCTCTAAATTCCTTTGGAAAAGATTTGGCATATGACTGTAGGTGTCGCTGTGTGAATGTTTTATGTTACGTTTTATGTTGTAACGTCATCGCACCTTGTGTTATGTCGATGTGACGTCACCGCTAGTGTTGTATAAAATACGATTGACGACTCGCTCTTCACTCTTTTCCAGTATTTAACTTTTTACATTATGTATCCCCGTTATCCGTTTTAAGTTATATAAGTTTTTAACATGTTAACCAGTTCTGAAGTTATGTTTTTAATAAATTAATTATTTGATTATCAAGATCTTGAGTAGTGACAATTCATGGAGTCAAATGAGTAAATTAAATAATTGTTATCACCATGCGGTTCTAAATAAGTTTCTTGAGGCCACATTCATGGTGGTACATGACCATCATAGCACATTGGATTATTCATTCAGAGTTGTGAGAAGCGTATCTTATTTCGCATTTGGAATTCTGAAGAGAAGTAACAATGAACCTACAAACGAAGGAGGGGTTAATCAGTCGTCAACTGAAAAAAAGATGTCAGGTCATTTGATGGCCTGTGTATTGTGTCTATGATGCAAGGACAGCGTGCGGTTTGCCAAAAAATACTATGTATAAATGCTATCAATGTGACAAACGGGCCCATCAAATATATATGTTTTCCTTCTTTTATCACGGACATTAGAAAAAATTTGAATTTTCTGCATTTATTTTTATGTTAGAAAAACCAGTATGTGTTACAAATTTGAATTTTTAGTAGAAAATAGAAATTTTCATGCGATAACTGTACTTCAGAAACAAATAATCGTGAGAATATAGACGATACCGATTTCCACTTTCACCTCTTCTCAAGTGCCAATGTTCCAAAATGGAACATTGTGAAAACAAAGAAAAAATTTTTTCCTTCAAATTCAAAAGGTGATCTATGTATAGGAATGCAAAAGGACACTGAATTCCAAATTTTGATCAATAAGTGACTTTGTTCATAGTTCGGCCTTTAAACGGTTAATGTGATCAAAAACACAGATATTAACGCAGTGATTTGAAATCAATTATTGCCCAATGCATGTTAATAACATATATGTATAGTGAAATACACATCTAACATATAAAAGAGCATTTGCTGAAGAAAAATTTAAAAAATCATACAGGACTGCTGGAAGGACTTTACTGTCGCTTGGGGCTACACAGTGCATGTAATATATGTGTGTATTTTGTGTCGTCTTTGTGTAATTTATGTTTGTATTTGCATATTACATTTTGTATTAGTATCTTGTAATTTGTTGTTTGTTTAATAAATAAAAAAATAACCTAAAAAAGATATCAAGGTATTGCATCACAAACTATCTTATCTACTAAGATGATGGTATTTACCCTAAAGAAATATATACCGGTTACCAAGAATGGCACCACTAAACCATGCATGCACCTCGTCCTTACTCATCGGCAGAACCTCTAATGAATTAGTAAATATTGGAATGTACATGTACTTATTGTGAACCTAATGTGGTTTGTTTCTGTGTGATACTTGTTATATGTAGTGCTGCTATCTGTTATCTATTTTTCTAACTATGAGTGAAGCGTGATGATTGAATAATTGTATGGTTGTATGCCTGTTGCGCTCTGGGGCAAGACTTTTTAATGGGAGTTTGGCTCGCATTTGTGCCTCAAAGTTGGGAAAATTTCAGCCACCATCACTATGGGGACTGTGATGTTTGAACCCGGGTCCTCAAGATGCAAATCAGTAAATATACCCTATAACACAAAGAACACTTGAAAAAATAAAACTATTCTGCTTGCTACACCACGCTGCAAAAGCCAAAAAAAAAAAAAAAAAATTATTAAAAAGAGGGGGGAAACAGCACAATAGTCAAAAGTCAAAAACACAGAACACTATTTTCCCAAATAGTAAGAGCAAATAGGCAGCCCGTAGATTATCAACTACAAGCAAATCAATTGAAAAACCTGAAAGAGTTTATATAAAAGTGAAAGAAAGAATAAAAAAATTAAATCAATCTGAAACATGCAAATGAAAATGAAAAAGAAAGAAATGATAAACACTTATCTCAAAAATCAAAGATGGTTGCCCTTTGCAGGAACAAAGAAATTCTACAAAATAAAATCCACTGGCAAATACTATGTAACACTAAAATTTAAACACTGATCAACAAATACAATAAGAACACAGAAGTATTAAATCTAAAAAAGCAAACACTAAATTGATGTAAGCACAAAAAAAAAATCGAGAACCAAACACAAGAAGAAAGAAAACACCACAAACCGGCACATTTATGCTGTTACTGCATCGTCTGGTACTGCTTTTTATCCTCTGCCAGTTCCAACTCCCAGCAATCCAGTTTCCCCGAATTTTTTTAATTATAGCTCTCAGTGCTACAGCACCAATTGACCTTTATGCAGCTTAGGAAGCCTACTAAATCCTCTAAAAGCTGCCACTGAATTAAACTGTCTAGTGTAGAACAGCTTGGCAAGTAATGCACATTGATGTGAGGTAGGATGCATATTAAGAACAAATCAACGGTCAATCGAAGAACTGCCACCTGACTAAACTTTCACTCTTCCCCTTTTAAAAGGAATGAGTGGCCCAGTTGCCTCATATACAATAGACAATTTGCACAATTTATCTTGATATGCAAACTTCCTACTGTGTATGCAACAAAAATGCCAAAATCTCCCCTATAAACATATTTTTGTACTTTTTTTTGTGAAATTCTCTCCTCATGCCTACCACAATGTGTAAATTAAATCTGATTTTATTTCGTTCATTAGTTTTAGCTGCAGATGCCTCCAAACGGGGAAAGTTATTTCATAGCCACCTGGACATATGATGTACATTGCATGCATAGTAGAATGCACATAATACTGTGATTACTAGGGATAGGATTTTTATGCCTTAAAACTTCTAAAAAATGCTCTATGAAAAATACATTTATGCCCTTAAAAAACTGTAAATATACCCTATAACACAAAAAATATGCACTAAGATTTTTTCATTTCTATCTCAGATAACATGTATCAAAATAATATGATGAGAAATGTTGATCAGTCCAAACTATTTTGAACCATTACTTATTACAAGAACAAAGATTCATAGTTTCACTAACCACTACGAGAATCAATAACTTTGCTCTCAATTTTTTTTCATACAGTCAATGTACCAAACAGAAATTTTGGTACATTAGTTTTTTTTAATGTAAAAAAGAAAAAAAACAATTGTTTCACTTCCTCTAGTCATTGAACACTTGGTTTATGTTTTTCAGCGTTAATGTGCTGCAGATCTGTGGATTTCTTTCCTGCAGCAACTTTAGTATTGCACAGTTTGAAAAATAGTATTGTTTCATCTGTACAGAAAACTTTCTCACCATATTCAGAAAGAAATGAATTTCTTCAGTTTCTGTGAAGTCCTTTGCTTCACTTCAGGCCAGGGCCGTAACTAGGCTGGGGCAACTGGCGCACTGCCCCAGGTCCCCCCACCCCCAAGTCAAATAGGGAGCCCCAAAAAAATTTACTCTTATAAGGGGACGTCGCGTTGAAGGTGCGTCTCTTTTCCGTGAGGTGGCGGAATATCCCCAAGCTCTTGATATTGGAGGGGGTGTCCAATTTATACACGAAACTATGGAACTTAACGAAGAAGCCTTTATTTTGAAGCACACTCAAAACAGACAACCGTACAGAACGGAAGCCACATTCCAACTCACGTTCTCTTCTCTTGGGAGATAGATTTTCTCTTCTCAACTTCTTTTAACAACGTATAAACAAACAAAGCATATTATGTGGTATAAGGCCACAGGGTTAGTAAAAATGTCCATACTGGAAAAATAGATTTGTTACACTCTTTTATTTACGTACTCCTTTCAAGAAGGGCCACAAGGAAAAGGCTGCCCCAGAGCCCCAAAAAGACACACTACAGCCGTGCTTTAGGCATGCTGAAAATTCAATTTCACAATACACAAATCATTCACAATCAATACAAAAATTATTTACGGTTACTATGTAACCTCCAAAGAATTTGAAAATACTGAGGTGATCTCATCAAGCCAAATTTTCCATTAGAATCAGTTTTTACCCCACTAATTCAGAATTAATGTGCTGCCATCTATAAGCAAAAATATCTAGGCTAGTATTTAGCTTTAGAAAAGCATTGCAAAAACACTTAAGAATTTCCCGGTGGACCAATTTTTCCCACAAGTTACCATCACCAATTCAGATGTTTAATCTATTTACACTCAAGCACCAGTGTTGTTCAGGGGCTAGTATTATGTTGTAAAAAGTCAATGTCATTGCTTGTTCATTGAAAAAACTGAATTTCAGGATTTTTTACCAATCAGCATCAACATTTCAGCTTTAGTGGATAAAACCCTAGCCCTAAATGATGCACAAACATTCATTATGCATGCGCATGATTTTCAAAAAAGTTGCTAAGATTATATTAGCGTGCATATTTCTGGTGTTTAGCAGAAGTTTGACCCCTTAATTTGACCCAGGCTAGAGACGGGGGAATTATGTTTTGGAGGCTTTTGTGAATAATGGGGAAGGGCAAGAAGACGACGACGAAAGAGCTCTCGTTAGAGGCGAGAACCGAAAAAAACCAGTCTGAAGCAGAATCGGGATAACAGGTAAATTTTAACTTATCAAAAAATATGAAACATGAAAAATATGCTTTAAAATTTTGAAAATATGCTCTATCATATAAAAATAGTGAAATATGCGAAAAAATATATGCAAAGACAGAAATCTGAGCCCTAGTGATTACTTTTCATTGAGCATCGAAAGTATCACATCCCATGTACTGCGTCATTACATGAATTCGCATGATAGCATATTCCAGAAAATGAGCTCTGTTTTTCAATCTGCTATTTCACAGATCTCCTTATTGTTTATTTTAATTAACACTTTTAAATTTGTTAAAGGTTGCAGATTTATAAAATAGGTAACTAAGTTCACCTGATCAACTTTATGACTTTCTTGCTTACCGAAGATAAGTTGTATATAATGCAAGTCTCTGCTACTTAAAATTATTCCCAAAAATCTAAAAGAATTACTTTATATTTCCTCTGTTATGGTATTATATATAGCTAAAATATATATATTTTTTAATTTAAGAAGTTCATAAGTTAGAAAGTGGCTGAACACAAAAGTATAATAAACTAATTAGCTCTCGGAACTCTGATTATGTTATAATTTAATATGAATATGCTTAATATCAAATTTCTTTATTTCATACCATTCTTTATTTTGTGTTTTCTAACGTAATTCTAAATATCATCACACATGAAAGCTAACTAGACTAAGATCTGCAGTTTACTGCCAAATCCAAAGAGTTGGTGAAATGCTTTCATTCCCAAGCAAAGACTGAAAGAACCAAGGGTTGATATACCACTGAGATACAACCTTTCTTTTATAGGAAACAGTGAAATATGCAATTGATAATTTTTGTGAAAGCTGCATATAAATTCACTCTTAGATAACTCAATCAAACTGACTTACTCTTTCAAGCATCCCTACAATAAATCTGGTGTCATTAAATGGGCCGATATCTTCATGATGCCTACCATACACAATAGCCATAGCTTGTAAACACATGGCTTTCATATGAGGCTTTGAGGTCAACAAGAAACGATGATATAGATCATTGAAGAATTCATACCTACAAAAGAACACACACATGAAAGTTCAGTTTCTCTTTTTATATTCTCATGGGTATGACTGCAAATAATGTCATTGATACCAGTATAAAGAAAACAATGAGCGTGACCCATGAATAAATATTCATTTATAAGAAATACAGATAGAAACATCAGTTTACTTTTTGCATAATTCCACCCTAAACCATATGATCAATGGTATAATAAAATAAATGAATAAATGGTATAATAATAGTGTGAATAGTGAATAAATATTTTCAAAATATTTAGTTCCACTATTCTATTAGAACGCATTCATGAGTTATAAGACTTTTTTAAAAAAGTGATTTGATAACTTTTGCTGCACTTACTTTTACATTATAACACTTATGTGGGTTGTAAACAACCAATTCCGTAGTGGTATATAGTCATCAAAGGAATAAAATTTTTCTCTGCTAATAATTTCACTACTTTACCACACACCAAAACTCCAGTCATATATCGCCATAAGGCAATTTCCAACTAGCAGAGTTGGGTGGAAAATAAAGGCGCCATCTATCAGTGGTCACCCGTGTCTCGATAAGTAAAGAACTTTTCTGATGTTCCTTTGGCTGGATTCGAATCCATGGACCTTGACAGCAACCTTCACAGTGGAAAATGATCCTCTAACCACTGCGCCACTCAGGCATTTACTGGTCATTTATACTTTAAAATAAAGGGATATATTTTAAATCTGAAATTTATTATGGTAATTATGAATTTTTTAATACTAAATTATACACATGGGAAAAATTTTACTTTTTTTTATTTCATCCTATGTGTGATTCAAAAGGAAATCAGTACATACATCTTTTCACTTTTGAACTGTTGATTATTAGCAATACATACTTTAAAAATTAGGTCTTTAAATTACAATTCTGGTGTATCAGTAATTTTCAAAGTGTAAAATCGATGAAAATGTTTGAAAATACAATAGTTAATTTTAACTGGATTATTTAGAAAAAAAACTTGCATATATAACTAATTTTGTTTTCATAGTTCAATTTTTATGAATGAGAAGAATTTAGAAGAACAGTCGGCCCCCATATTCACGGAGGTGACCGCAAAAAACAGAAACCATAGGGGTTTTTTGTATATCTCATTTATTGAACATTATGAGAAAGAGAAGGGTGACGCAGAAATAGAGGGGAATGTGAAAGAGGGTGCGGCAATTGTGGGCATGTTTTCTGAAAGAACATTGTGATTTCTGTTTGGAGTTTCTTCTTCATATCATCAACTATGGTGGAGTATGTTGACAAAGCTTCCTCTACTAATTTTTCTGCACTTGAAGAAATCACCATAGAGAGATCTATGTCATGAAAATAATCTATTGCTGATTTGAACTTGCGAAGCCCTTCCCAGACCTGCCAACTCTCCAGATTTTTCATCCTTTCTCCTACTCTCCGGATTTGTTAAAATTTCTCTGAATTTTGGCAGAAAATTAGATTTTAAGCGAGCTTTCATGGCATCAATGACTGTCGTCGTCATTAGGGAAAACACCCATAGAAGACAGCTGTGGTCATTTCCATCGAGCAGCCTTAAAAGCAGTCTTGGTGACAGCATTTAAGCAACTGGCAAATATGTGACTGTTTACGCAGTGTTTATCGGCAATTGTTTATCAGTGACAATTGTTTATCATGACCTTAGTTGCTGAAAATCCTGTATAATCATTATTGTATTCCATTTACAGCAGTGCAGTAAACACAAGTTTTTTCGTCAGCAGCTTTGTATTGCAGTATTTTGAAGTTTTTAAATTGTTTCCTTTTATTAAATGTGTCTTCAGAAAGAAAATATAAAACTTTAAGCTATATCAAGCTAAATATAAAGCTTTTAAGAGTTCATATACCCAAGATTATCAACCACTCATAGCATCTACAAAAGGAAACACTTATGTTTTATGAAAAGTATGTAGATTTGGTTTCTCTATTCTGAATGGAAAGACTGACATGGAATTATATTCTGCTCAGGGGCAATGCAGAACCTGCCTTGGGGGGAATAATGGAACTTTATCTTAATTGATTAAAAAAAATGTATTTGAAAATCTTGTTTTTGTGATTGTTTTTTGATCAAGTCTATGAGTGGCGGGAGAATCTCTGGATTCCAAAAGTTGGCATGTCTGCCTTCCGCTATATTACTTGTGGTGAACTTGTCTTCTACTTCTTTATCTTGATCTTCATCTGATACCACTTGAGTTTCAGGACTAGTCATCTGCATTAATTCCTCCTTGGTCAATCCAGTATCAAAAGAACTTCGAATGGCATGTATTTGCCCTTAGGTACCTCCTGACTTCCAAAACAAAACTCTGTTTAAACTAATCCAGGAAAAGTGTTTTTGTAGTCCAAGCCTTTTTATTGTTAGTCCAAAATACTGGAAGCATTGGCTTATCCTTCCGTTCAATGCTCACGGATTCGCAGATATTTTAAAATGATGATGGGCTTTATCATGTACCCATATAAATTTGCAAAAAACCGCATAGTAAGTTAATCTCTACTTGCCTTAAAACCGGGAGCTTGCTTTTCTTCTCTTCCTTAGCTTTTTTACGGCATTTTCATGCAAAATAGTGCAGTTTTGTTTGCGTTAAGCACCTGCTGAGGTGCATAACCCATCAATAATTTTCTGTAAAGTCTTCATAAATTTTCTAGCTGCCTCCTGGTCGGCAGAGGCTTGATCGCCAGTGATTTTTACACTGCCTGATTGTTTCTTGAATCTATGAAACCAACCTTTATTCACATAAAATTATGATGAAATAAAAGTTTCACTAGCCCTTTCCTTATAGACGAGTAAAATTTTTCGCCTTTTCTGTTATAATTTTACAATCAATTGTAATACCTTTTTGTATCAGTCTTGCACCCACATAAAAAGCATTTTCTGTACAACAAACACAAGAATCATGTAGGTGATGCAAAGTTTTTACTGCCACAGGAGGTGCAGCTACAGCCACGGCTGAATGAAGTTCAGATTTCTCTTTCTTGATATATCTCACAGTAGATCCATTGATTTTGTGATGGTGGACTATAGCACAGGTATTCACTTACTTTTACTAAGCATAGTCAATAAATCCAATTTTGCTTGTCAAGTTTTCATTTTTTTTTTTTTTTTTGTCTTTTCAAAGCATTATCAGTAGCAGCACTAGAAGGAGTCATACTAAACATGCACTACTCAAATTTTTAAACAAAACATGTGAATGGCAATTGCTGAGTGTTGTCAAAAACAAAATAATTCAAAAAAAAGAAAAAAGACCGCAAATACGTGGGGGGGGGGCAACTGTATATGTATTACTAGAATAATTTTTTTTCTCTACCCAAAGAAAAGTACTTCGAACCGCAAAAAATTCTGGAAATGCTTGAAAAGCTGGAAAATATATTTGCTGAAGGCTCAGCCAATACAGTTGAACTTCGTTAATTCAAAGTTCAAAGTCACTGGAAAAAGTTTGAATTATCCGAAAATCGAAATTTAATCATCAACATCCACAAAGGAAAATAATTATCAATTATTAAAATTTTATCAATATTACGAAACTGTTTCCCAAATTTTAATAATTTATAACTATAATTGATCTTGGTTCCTACATTATTCCACTGATCAGGAATCAACATCACTGCAAGATTTCTTGACTATGTTCAAAGTCTGATTTATGGAAACAGTTCATGATCATACGTTACACAACTGTTTTCCAAATTTTGCTTATTCTCTCTAATGCTACTAAGGAACTATTCTTTCATCAACAAAGTATAGTTTGTATTTTCCGATACTTTCCATACTCTTACTGAAGATCAAAAGATTCAGACTTTGAAGGGTACACCTTGATTCATAGGTTGAACAACATAATCAGTAATAAGCGGTACACATTATCAATGCACTCCAGCTGAAAAAAGTTAAAAATGGGCATTAACTTATCAAAGAAAGAGTAGAGAGAAAAAAAGTTTAACTTTTCTTTGTCTTTAAAGATTTGTTTTCAACAACTTGGTTGAGAAAAGCAAAGTGGGAGAATTGAAAATTGTGATACCTGTATGATGTCTAAAGCAAAACGCGCATCATTTGAAGGAGTCGATGAAGTCCAAACTACCGATATATTAGAATTATGTCACATGGACTTACGGGGACCGGCGCCCATCCTATCAAAAGGAGGAGCAGCGTATTTCTATACTATAATTGACGATTTTCCCCGGTATGCATTTGTATATATCCTGAAACACAAAAATGAAGTTTTTAACTGTTTCAAATCCTATCAAGCCAAAATCGGACGGCAAACGGGGAAAAAAATCAAACAGATTAGATCCGATAATGGGTTAGAGTTTTGTGCTAAATATTTTGAGTCATATTTGAGAGAGAATGGAATAAAAAGCGAAAGAACTAATATCTACTCTCCAGAAATGAACGGTATCGCGGAACGATATAATCTAACCCTCATGGAAGGAGTCCGGTCCTTGTTGCTTCAAGGAAAATTATCAAAAGACATGTGGGCTGAACTAGTAAATACACAGAACTGTTTACGAAATAGATTCCCGCATAAAATTTTGAAAGGGAAAGCACCCTTGAACGTTTTCAGTTGCAGAAAATTTTCCGTCAGACATTTGAAAGTCATAGGAAGTTTGGCTTACGTCTTCATTCCTAAAAGGTATGGCAACAAGCTAGATAGCAAAGCGGAAAAGGGAGTGTTGGTTGGCTATGCAATAAAAACAAAAGGATATAGAGTTTGGATTTTGAAAACGCACAAGGTTATTGAGACAAAGCATGTAAAATTCAATGAATTTACTATGGGTACAGAAATTCAAAGAGTCTCAAAAATGTCATGAAAATCCTTTGATTAACTTCCATAATAATTCAGAAGTAGAAATGGGAGATTCTGAAAAGGACACAGAAAATCGGAAAATGCAATATGACGAGAACGTGAAATGGAAAAGGGTTGTAAAAACAAGAAAAAAAGGTGATACAGCGGGCAGGAAAGATGTCTATTACTATCCTGAAGAAAATATCCGACTCAGAAGTAAAAACAATGTACAAAAATATTGTGAACGAAAAGGGATCAGCATAAACTTAGACAATTTTGATTTCAGAGGGGACACAAAGCGAGAAAATGACGTTTATGATGACAGATCGAATGAATCGGATACGAACATCGAGGCTCACTGCATCAACATAAAAATCCCTAATTCCTACTTTGAAGCAAGAAATTCTTCACAGAAGGACCATTGGCAAATATGATGAAAGATGAGATTGAAGCACTAAAATCGCGGGATGTATACGATCTAGTCCCAAAACCTGACGATCGAAAAATTTTTGGAAACAAATGGGTGTGCACAATCAAAAAGGACGAATTCGGTAACATAAAACGTTATAAAGCTCGACTAGTGGCACAAGGTTTTCGACAAGTCGAAGGTGTCGATTATTTCGATGTTTATTCGTTTATTCACCAGTAGTGAATTTCACATTAGTTAGATTATTCATGGTCATTTCAATTATTTTGAAGGGCTGGATTCATCGACATTTAGACATAAAAAATGCATATTTGTATGGTAAACTCGACAATGTTGTGTATATGAATCAACCACAGGGTTTTGAAGATCATGTTTTGAAACTGAAAAGGGCATTATACGGTCTACATCAGGCCGGAAGACAATGGTTTTTTGAGTTGGACAAAACATTTTTAGAACTAGGTTTTGAAAAATTGTTAAATGGAAATTGTATATATGTATATAATTGGAATGTTATTATATTAGTATATGTTGATGACATGGCGGTATTTGCCAAAAATGAGGAAAATATGAATATTGTAGTAAGTTTGTTAGAATCAAAGCTTGAAATGAAAAATTTGGGTTCAATTTCATGTTTTTAGGCGTACAATTCGAAAATGTGGGAAATAAGTTAATTATGCATCAAAAAGGTTATATTGAGAGAATGCAACGAATTTACAAAAATATTCTCTACCAAACGTAAATCTAATATTCCATTAATACAGGTATTAAAATTCAGGAGTGTCAAGAAAGTGATTCCGTAATCACTGATGTTCCATAACGGAATTTAATCGGGAGCTTTTTTTTTTTTTAGCAAACAGGACGAGACTGATATAATGATCCAGTTACTCTATTATCACAATACTGTGAAAAACCATCTGTTATTCATTGGAAATTATTATGTCAAGTGTTTAATTACGTTGTTGATACAGCTCATTATTGTATCAATTCAAATCATAGTAAGAATATGGACTTGATTGCATATTCAGATGCAAGTTGGGCGTCTGATAGAGATGATCGTCGTTCCATGAACGGATATGTTATTTTGCTAGGGGGAGTTTTGATTTCGTGGAAATCGTCGAAACAAAAATCTGTAGCGATTTCAATTATGGAAGCGGAGTTTGTAGCATTATCGGAGACAGTCAAAGAAGTTATTTGGTTATACCAAATTTTGAAAAATTGTGAAAAATTGAATTTACTGTTGTATATTCCTACTATTTATTGTGACAATGAGAGTGCGATACATTTTTCAAAGAACTGTGTTGAAAATCGGCGAACTAAACACATTGATATTAAATTTTTCTTTGTAAAAGATTGATTAGAGAAAAATGAATCTGTATTATCACATGTATGTGGAAAGAAAAATGTCGCGATATGTTAACGAAACCTATGTGTAATGAAAAATTACGTTTTCATTGTAAATATTTATTTTCAATGTAAAGAAAAAAAAGGGGTGTTTTGTTGGATTGTTTTCCTTCTTTTTTCTCTCCATGCACGAGCGGGTGTTCCGAAGCTGTATGCAAATCGGTGGCAGCGTGCTCTCACCCGCACGGGAGCACGGATATATAGACTGGTTTTTTCCTCTATATGTGAGATGTCTATTTTTTCTGCACACGTATGTATGTCGGATTCAATTTGTTTCTCCCTTTTTTGATTGCCAAAAATGATCTTGTTTTTTTGCAACTTTTATAGAATAAAAGTTAAAGTTCAAAATGAACTTCTGATCGTTGTTTTTCTTTCTTCAGCTCAGTCGGCACAATCTGCCCCCAACAATATTCAGGATCAAGTTCGAGATGATTGCTTCCGTGAAAAAATGGGACTGTATGCCCAAGGCCTACCACGTAGCCGCTGCACTGCGAGGTGAAGCTGTCGAGGTTCTGCAGACGCTCACAGCTTAAGACCAATCATACTATACAGACCGAACTCTGATGAACACACTTTAGCTGAGGTTTTGAGAAAATTACCTCAAGCACTTTGATAGACTTCAGCTCAACATTACAAAAGATGGTCATGGACATAGACTCACAATTGGTGTACCCTGATTGCCCGCATGACATGAGGAATAGACAGACCCTGCATATTGTGTCATTGACTCCGTCAAGGACCCAGACATCCAACAGGTGTTGCGTCTGGGCGAATATAAGAACGTGAGAAGTGCTCTTGTCTATGCTATGAAATTCGAAGTAGCCCAGCAAGCTTCGAGAAGAGAAATGTATGGTCAGCAGTGCTGTTGCAGAGGACTCTACGGCGGACATGATCAGAGAGTTGAAAGAACTCCTGAAGAATGCCAACAATGATTGTTGGAACCAGAATGACAAATCACAGGAAAAGCCCTGAAAAAGGCCACCTGTGGGAAAAAGGGAAATACACCATGGCAAGTGTGCCACGTTTCACAGCTGCATGGTGGAGACCATGGACTCTACGTGAGAGGCAAAATTAATGGACTCCCGTGTAGAATGGTAATCAACACTGGAGCCAACGTGAGCATCGCAGGACAGACCTGGATCGAAAATTCCAGCAACGACTTCTCTACATACCACCATCGTTGATGCTGCAGACAGTCACGGGAGAGAAAATGACTTTGGGCAGAAAACTGGAAGTCTCTGTGAAGTTTGCCACGGTCGTCTACTGACACACCATCTTCATGAACGATATGAAAGGCCTGTGTATCATTGGACTGGATTTCCTGAAGAAACATGGATTTTCCTTGGACATGAGAAATGACCAGCTGCACACACCAAGAATTCCTAGTAGGATGAGGTCGTGGCGAATTTCCTCCACGGAAAGTGATGGTCATTCTAGAAGCGAAAAAGTTCATACCCTATGGGGTGAAGATCTACCCTCATAAAGAAAAAGCACATGGAAATACAGACACCCTGCCGAGAAGATGGTGTCTATAGAACCGTCGTCATTGCATCAAGGCTAAAGAAATATGCGGGTCCATGAACCATACATTAAGACAGATAACATCACAAGTCTCAAGTGGCGATCCTTGGAGCGATGAGAAAACCTAGATGTCCGAACTAGAAGATCCTGACATACGACCAATAATGGACTTGAGGGAATGCACCGGGAGTAAACCAACTTGGCAAGACGTCGCCTCTTCCAGTCCGACAACCAAAAGATACTGGACACTATGGGACTCCCTGGAGATGAGATGCCGTGCTGTACCACAAACGGAAGTCAAAGGATGGAAAGACAATCAGATGGCAACTTGTCTTCCCAAGAGGAAGAGTGGAAAAAGTTTCGAAATAGTTGCATGGACACCGGTGGACATTTCAGCATAGTCAAGACTCTCCAGAAGGGCCATGGACAATTCTATTGGGACAAGTCTAGGGCCGATGTGGAAAAATGGTGCTAAAGTTGTGACACATGCGCCATTCACAAAGGTCCACCAAAACTAACCAGGGCCCGCCTTCAATGCTATAACATTGGTTCGCCATTTGAGAGAATCGCCCTGGACATCCTTGAACCATTACCCAGAACTCATGATGGCCAGTGGACGATTTTACCAAGTGGCCGGAAGCGTATCCCATTCCTGATCAAGAAGCAGTGATGCTGGCTGAAGTTTTAGTGCGAAATTAGGTGTCTCAATTCAGAGTCCCCATGCCGATTTATTCTGATCAGAGAAGGAACTTCACTTCAGCAGTTTTCAGCAGTACGTGCAAGCTACCAAGAATGGAGAAGACACAAACTATGCCACTTGATCCGGAATCAGAAGGGGTGGTTGAGAAATTCAACAAAAGCTTCATGAACCACCTCTCACTGTTCGTGACCCAGAACCACCAAGATTGGGACCAAACTGCTGTCCACGAGAGCGCTAGACATTCAGCAGCCAGGTGACCAGCTCTTTGGGCTACCGTCAGATGCTCCTCTTCCAAGAATATGTCGAGGGACTCCAGGAGCACCTCGAGGATGTGCATCGAACTGCCAGAGACAAGATCAGCATCGGCTAAAAAAAAATGAAGAACCACTACGATGCAAAGGCCACTTCTCATGATTTCAAGGAAAAAGACCTCGTCTGGCTCTTGAACCTGAAGTGCAGGTAAAGACTGTGCCCAAAACACCATACATCATGGGAAGGACCCTACGTAGTAGTAAAAAAATTTAACACTGTCGTGGTACGGATTCAAAAGACACCATCATCAAAATGCAAAGTGGTATATGTGAACAGACTGGCTCCTTACCACGATAAGTGACAAAGTGCAACCCACCGACTTGAGGACTGAATTGTTGAGAGGAACAGTTTTTAAAGGAGGTTGTTATGAAGATTATACGTAGCACAATTTTCGGAGAACCCCTAAGGATAGTAATATCCTGTTGCCAAACTGGAAATGTCAAGATATGATCGAAGCTTCTAGATTGGTCTAGAAAATCACTTTTGACCTTGGGGGGAGTGGGTGGGTCTAGTTCCCCCCGTGCTCTAGACTAGAGGGGTGGCGTTGAATTCACCCTTTATAACTGCTTCTTCTACATTACACAGGGTGCCAAAATGTGTGCTTGCCCCATTTGAGAAAGTATCTAGTTGCAGCTCTAGATAGATGGCACCACCTTACTGAACACAAAACACGCTGAATACTGGGCACAAACACACTTGAGTTTCACCAACACAAATCTGACATAGCTCCCATAATCAGGTGTGAAAATATGTGGCAGTTAAATGGCAGCAGATCAGAGTGGTGGACCAATAGGGAGGGAAAATAAAATTCTAATAGGAAATCGCTTTGCAAGGATTGGTATGAAATCCTTGCTCATATGAATAGAGAGAATCGGAAGATAAGTGTCTGAGAAGTGTGTGTACCGAGAGAGAGAGAAAATCTCATTTGCTTTTTAAATTTAAATCAGAAGATATTATTGAATTTAATTAGATTTTTTTGAAGAAATGAAAAATCAGTCAAAAGGGAATTTATAGATTGATTTATTAGTAAATATATAAATGTGTATCTCTAACTTTCAATTACAGTGGATCCTGCTTATAACGCTTTTCAGAAACTGTCATAAAAAAATGTTGTAAGCAGGAAAACACTTCAAATGGGAAATCTTAATAACAATTACTTAAAGTTGGAACCATGAAAATCAGTTGTACCAAGTGGGAAAATGTTTTAAATTTGAACATTATAAGCGGGATCAACTGTATATTTGCTTTAGATTTATTATATGTGCTACATTCCGTATGTTAAATTCTCATTAATGGGCTTCTTTGCAAGCTTTTCCTACTAGTACACAATGAAAGTAAATGAACCTTTAAATGGAACATGTTTTTAGAAATGAATCATTTGATTCAGAGATACCTCTTTCTCCTACCCAGAACATTACCCGCTGCTCTGCTCTGTCTCAACAAAGAGATATAAGCAGGGGAAGAAAGGCCTGGGATATGCTGGAAAAAAAATTCATAGAGATATCAGTGAATTATGGGGAGGGGCGGCAAACTTTTTTTCAAGATAATTTTTTTTTGAGAGGGACCCACTTTCACTCAAAAGAGGCCCAGATTTTTTTGAATTTCATGATGAATGATGATTTTGATGAATTGATGATTTTTGAAGTTTATATGAAATGGTTCAAAGAATTTCAGAAAGAAAAGTATAGGTACATCTGAAAAAGATTCCGAAGTGGATACTAGTTAATTGGGCTATTAGTGGAAGTAATTCTGATGACTGGTGCAGAATTCAAGTACACAACATGGCTATTTTATGTTAGTGCATGCATTCTTATAGAAAATGTTTGTTAACTGAATTCATATTCGTTAGCCAAGCCAGAAAAAACCTCCATTAGCAGAAAAATTTGTAAGCCGAGGCATTTGTTAACCAAGGTATCCTGTACTTACAGAATAAATTTTTTTTCAACACTCGTTAAAATTTTAAATCCAATTAAGAAAATGTCAGCCATTATTTATGCTCAAGTATTAGCGATTCATAAAATTTACTACTTATTTTTCCTCTCCAGATGTTCTTTGCACCTCTGAATAGCTCAATACATTTGAAGCATTTATTTCAGAAACTCAGTAAGTGCAGAATTTATAATTTTGAGATAATCAAGGAAAACATTCTAAATTAACTAAAAGCAGGTATTTTTTTTATGAAAAAATTCCTGAATGTGAATGGTTTTATACATAAAATCGAAACGTGATTGATTTATTAACGTTCAGGGGAGAGGGGTAAGAAAAAAATTCTAAATTGCAGTTAATAAATTTTCATCACTATTTTTACCACTTTTATGATATTAATGAGTTCAGTTAGGGGTAAAAATCAAGAAAACTAACATTCTGATAACAATGAATTTTATTTTGGTGAATTACACAGATTTTCGTAGAAATAAAATAATCATATGCGATATCACTCTCTATTCTGCATAGTTGGAATTGTCTCTTAACTTCAGACATCAGCCAACTCAAAATCACATGGTAGAATTCAGCATAGTCTGTGTTATATTCAGCAAGCTTTTGTAGATTATCGTTTTTTTCTTGTTGATTGGGATTTTTCCAGCTGGGTAGGCTTTCGTAGTTGGCAGTTCTAGAAGGCAAACTCTAGAAGTGCTCTTTCTCCAAATAAATGTTAACGTGGTCAAGCCATTAATGAACGTCTTGGCTTTCACTTTGCCCATGGTGCTCAGAACTTCTTGGGTGCCAAGTTTGAAACACTTGGCGGAACATTTGCAACTCATTTTGTCATGAAGAGTTTTTCCAAGTGATTGTCTTACCTTTGTAAGTGGCACATACTTTGCAATAAACTCGTGATTTGTATACTATATTGCGTTTGTAAGGGCCCTTTCACACGGAGTGGATGCGGATGCGGGTCCGGAAGAAGTTTTAACAATTGGAATATACTGCGCCTTTCAGACGAGCCGAAAAATCTCCGCACCTAGGAAATGTTCATGCGGGTCCGGACGTCGTCCGCATGTGTCAAAACCTAAGTGCGGGCTCCGCATCCGCACATAGAAGTTTTGACAATAGGTTTATTCGGAGCTATTCAGACGATGCGGATGCGGAGCGAATTCGTCCGCATCTTTGGCTATTTTTTGAAGGTGATTTTGCACGGAATTTTTTTAATTATTTGCCATAAATACCCTTAAAAACACCATGTGAGGGTCCCTGTTCATCAAATACGATGTACCCACATACGTGTATCCCTTCGTTTCCTTCTGAGATGGAGATATAGCAACTTTAACTGCCTTTTGTCCATATTTCACAATTTTATACAATAAAACCTGCCAACAAGGGCCACTGACGGGACCAAAATTATAAGCCGTTCTGTTCATTACGAATATTTAATTGACTACATACTTTAATAACTTTTAAATTTAATTTAAAAATATTAATTTTTTTATTTTTAAATTTTTAAAATTATTTAAAAAATTATAAATATTTGAAATATTATTTTAAATATTTGTTATTTTTTTAAATATTTGTTATTTTTTTAAATATTTATTATTTTTTTAAATTTTCAATCTTTTAATTTTTTCAAACTTAAAAAAAAAATACTTTTATTAAACAACGTTATCCACGTACGGTGTTCACTCAGGGCCGGATTAAGACGTTTGAAGACCCTAGCACTTGAATATTTTTGGTGGTTCCCCCCATACCTACAAGTATATTTTACTCGATATTCAGTCTATAAACTTAAAAAATGAAATTTTATATTTCAGAAATGACTAATCTAAGGATGGGATTTCACTATAAAAGGTTTATGAAAGTTATTTTATAAAACTTGAAAAAAGCAACTAATAAATTTATCGGTTGCATTTGCTCTAATGCAACCGATAAATTTATTAGTTGCTTTTTTTTAAATAATTGTTATAAAATTTTTATAGTGTAATCCGGCCGGGATTATACTATAAAGTTTTATAAAAGAACTTTTATGAAAGTTGAAAAATTCAACCAATAGGCGCATCGGTTGCATTCAAGAAAATGCAACCGGTGCACACACACACACACATTTTGTATTCAAAAAATTCAACTAATAAGATAATATTGGTTGAATTTTTCACGTTTTATCAAAGAGCTTTTACAAAACTTTTATAGTGTAATCCCGGCCTAAGGCTGGTATTACACTATAAAACTTGAAAAATGTAACCAATAAACATATCTGTTACATTCGAGCGAACTTAACTGATCGGCCTATCGGTTGCATTTTTCAAGTTTTATAAACTAACTTTTATAAAACTTTTATACTGTAATCCCGGCCTAAGACAGAATTGTGATGTGAATATTTCTAAGCACAGACATTTTGAACGTTCCCACCCCTCCCCTTTTTTTGTACTTGCAAATTCTTTGATATCTCCTGAATTTTTTTTTTAGGAACATATTAGTTTTGGATGTTTTTGGAATTTTTCTTTCATATTTTTCCGGAAAGACGGATTTTTTTTTTCAAAATGTTTTGAAAATATTTGAAGACATTTTCTCCCATCGACTACTTGTGAGGATCGGAATTAAGACATCTTTATTCCCATATTCTATGTGGCTCTAGACTAAACCACCAAAGAATGCCTCTAGGCTGCCTATGGCCACTGAATCAGGTGTGAAGGAGAAAAATAATTACAAAAATTGCGAAAAAATAGTTTTTATGCACGAATTTCAACCTAAAGATGCGGGCGAAACACCCGCATCTTCAGTGCTCGTGTGAAAGGGTATGCGGACCCGCTTCCGCATCCGCTCCGTGTGAAAGGGGCCTAAGTGCCTGGATTAACGACACCTTTTCTCCTGAGTTTTCATATCTAACTGCGATTCACTAGACACTTTTTCAAACTTAGAGAACAAAAAATAATTACTAGAACCCTCAAAACACAGAATCAGAAACAACCTGTATAACCCCATTTAGGTCTCATAAAACCCGCCAAATGACATCAGTGCTGCTAACTGTAACACCTTTTTAATGCATAAATCCCATAAATGATGTCGCTTATGGGGTTTCTGCACTAAACGAATATTTCAGGGAAGCAAAATAGGGGTATGAAATATGTTTTTTCAGTGGGTTTCTGCACCAAATGAAGCGTCTATCAATCAACTACAAGAAATCAGTATTAACTCAATTTCTAATTTTTTGTCGGCTATGGGGTTTCTGAAATAACCACTTCATTTCTTGTCTAGGTAAATTACATTCTTCAGTTAGTGAACTTTTGTAATTCATGCTCACTTCCACTACACATTATTGCAGTAGGATTCTATTTTCAGTTTCATGCTTTCCTTATCCAAGAAATTCATCCTAATGTGACCTTGTACAGAAAGGGATACATGCAACACAATGAAATATAATCGGTAAATTTTTAATTCATGCTAAAAATTCCAATAAACATAATTTTTTTAAAAATTTGTTGTGCTTAGATTTACACAAATATTTTGTTGAATACCTAAGCATTATTAAGCCAAACCGAATATTTGGCGAAAAGGCTGAATACCGAATAGCAGCTGAATATTCATCCCATGTCAATCTATTCCATGATGTGAAGACCAACTAAGGTGGTTTCTTTTTTCACCCCAAATTCGACCCATACGGGAGTTCAAAGGGGTCATAAGGAAAATTAATCGCCAAAACTATAAGTATGAAATTTATTCAGCAGTTTTATTTTATGATCTAAAGACACACTAAGGAGGGCCTTTTCAAATTTCAACCTCTATAGTATACAGAGATCATACGGTAGTTTATAGGTGATATGGGCCAATCATGACCGAGCTAAAACAACTGAAGCTTTAAATATGAAATTTGGTCAGTAGTTTCATTTTAGAATGCAAAGAGTTATAACAAGTTTTCCGAAATTCTGCCCCTAAGATGGTCATAAGGGGGAGGATTTCAAAGGTTACATAGGGAAATCATGCAGAGCTGAAGATATATTTATGAAATTTAGTCAGTTTTATTTCATGACGTAAAGACTCACTAAAAAAGGTTTATCCAATATTTGACCCCTAAGAGGATCACGCGGGGGTTCAAAGGTTACATAGAGAAACCATGCTGAGCCAAAACCACTCTAAAGCAATATTTATGAAATTTGATCAGCAGTTTTATTTCATAACGTAAAGACCAACTGAGAAAGTTTTTATTTTTATTTTTTAAATTCGATCTCTAAATGAGTCATAAGGCGGTTCAAAGATTATATGGAGCAACCATCGCCGAACCAAAATCACTCTGAAGCTATAAATATGAAATTTGGTCAGTATTATGTTACCATGTAGATACCCACTAAGGTGAGATTTCTGAAAATTCAACCTTGAAGGGGTCATTAGGGTCAAATGTTATAAGGAGAAATCATCACAGAGTAATTTTCAGATTACCAAATCCATGTGAGCGAAGCTGTGGGTAACAGCTAGTTTTCAAAAATCACTTACTACAGTACAGAAGGACTATTATTTAACTGGGAGTAATGTGGAAGTATGGAAAACTATTTCATAATATCATATATTTTTTTGGTAGTGATATACAGTACGAGATATATATCACCACCACGCTTCTGACAAAAAAAAAGGGAATTTCTGTACGGTAATAAGCTACCCTACACTGGTCACTTTGCCCTTTAGGGACAGCAGGTGGTTTTTTATTTGATTATAAGACCACCTGCCCCTTTGCAGATGATGGTGAACACTGTTGTTGCTTCTTTCAGGGGGGGGGGGGAAGTGCTAGATAAAATACTATTACATATAAACATGTGATGTAATTCTCATTCATGAACTTGCAAAAGATAGAGCATCAGAATGTAGTTCAATGTTGGAAAATGTGGTAAGAATGAGAAATTGTGGATATTCTATTTAACTTTGCATAACCAAGTGACTTCTGAATACATAGTTTTTTATGTAAGGTCACTTTTATGTAATTTTCTGAAAAAAGACACTCGTATACCATCTCATACCATTTAAAGACTCACTTTCAGAATGTACCCCTCAAGGTTAGAAAACTTGGTTAGAATGAAAAATTTTGGAATAATTAAGAACTAATATGATACTTCACAAGGTAAAAAAAAATTATGTTTAGGCAGTTTTATGTGATTTTAAAAAAATCAATCGATTTAAACCAATTAATCCTGACACAACTATACATGATTATAATAAATAACTTACGATTTTCTTATATAAGAATTGCTTCCTTCTTTCTGTTCTTCTTCTAAAAGGAGTCTAAGATAGTATTCACCTATTTTTATTTCATCATCTAAAGAATGATACTGAGCCTCAAACTCTGTATGATTCCATGAAAATAGTGTGGTACGGCTTAGCTCCTTGTCAATCACAAAACTTCTCATTTCATTTTCCAAAGAATCTTTCAGCTCTTCACGTGTCTGTAATAAAATAACATATGAAAGTTCCCAAAAGAGAAAAAGTCATTAAGTTATACGTAGCCAGACATTAGTATAGCGTCTATCATTTTTTGTGTTGCCCTGTTTATAATGTCAGTTTCAGGGTTCCTGCAACATAATAAGCAAATTAGGCTTATTCTTTATCAAGTCAGCTAATGAAGTCATCTTCGTTTTATATGCAGGTAATTTTACCTCAAGGTCTGATTGAAATAATTTTAAAAAAGTGTCTATATACAAAAGTTTAGATTTTCATGTGAATATCAAATAAACTTGGTTGTCACGATCTCTTATCAAAATTAATAAAGCTTTAAGGTAACCATTGTGACCATACGCAAACAGCTTTGAAAGAACAGCGATAAAGTTCAGCTATTTTTGTTTAAAACATCAAATGAAAACGAAGTTGTGATTTTCATGTAGCTCAACACAGATCTTGATATGTCAAGAAAGATACTCTTCTATGTTGCCATGAAGACATTTGAAATTGATAGTTATAGCTCAAACACAAGTCAATAGATATTTTAAAATCTTGTTGACCAATTTTTGCTCTATTTGTTGACGCATGGTTTTGAATTGTAAGAATGAACTATATATATATATATATATATATATATATATTTAGAGTTAAAACCAACTAATGCTTCCTCATCCCACCCTTCAAAAGTTCAGTTTCCTCATTCATTGTCGACTTGAAACATTCAAAAAATGAAGTTTTTTTTTTTATTTCAGTTCACAAAAAACAACTTTTCCTTTTTTCATATCTGAAAAAAAAGACCTCTTGCCTTCCTTAATCTCGGGAGGGGGGGGAATCAGTTTCCACTTTTTACATTATACCTGTGGGTGAACTATTCTCACTGTATACAGTCCATTCAAACACCCCCCCCCCTTTTTCAGCAAGTAGCATTGCCTGAGTTTAGAAACACTTCGTTAAACAAATGGTTGAAATATCTAGACCAGCAAGAGAAGAGCAAATAATTTTTCTTTTTTGCTATGGCATAACAACATGATAACACGATATCAAAACTAGCCCTAGCTCTCTTGCATGTGCTATTCCGATTGGAATATTCTGAAAATTGGTTGATAGCCTTTTGAGAAAGTAACACATAAAGGTGCTGATAAGAAGTACACATTGGGAAGAGCTCAAGGTTTTCAGACATCCCATATATACAGGACTAAAGGGCATACATGAAGGTGGGTCAGCTGAAGTAGATTGTATATTCATGAATCACTAGGAAGGGCTCAAATCCATGGGCAGTGGTGCCTATGGTATCAGCTGTGATAGCATAGCAGTAAAAGATGAACTCACCTGTTATTAATGTTTGCTGCATGGGCCAGTAACTTAAAATGTCAAAGTGTCTGGATACTTGTGATCAGATAGTATATACTACAATGTCTAATTTTCCAGTAATTATGAGTTAATTTCTATATGTCATAATTTTTGTCTTAACTGTACAGATGACATGCTTTTTAATTAAATTAGTTTGATCCTATTTCTTTCATATATGAATTTATATATGCTCTCAGTATGCACCATTGCAAAAAATGTGAATGGCTGGTTCAAAAGAAGTATTAACAAAAGATCTTTTTGACACATATGCAAAAAAAGAAAAACTGACTGCCATAATAAACAACTAAATAATTAAAACCTTCATGTAGTCAAATACATATGTGCATAAAAATATGATTTCATGAGTTTGGACATGAATATAATAATAAACAAAATAAAGGAAGATATTCTCAATTTTACAAAATGTATACCCTGCAATTCCATATTAAATCAGGCTGCCTATGGTCTTGATTAAAATAATAATAAAACAAAGGCCAATTAGAATCATTCTTCATGCGTTCTCTCCTTTTTCTCAAAGCAATCGGTCTCTGTTGATTTTTATCCTACAAAGTAAGAAGATTGGATTCTCAGAAAAACTCAATATAATTGTAGTCGATTATACATATGCAAGAATAACTAAACCCACATGAACTTTCGTGAAAGCTGCATAGAAATAATATTGTACATTTTATAATTAGTAATGTATGTTATATTGTACATTATATTTGTACATTAATATATAGTACATCTTAATATTCTAAATCACATTTTCATAATCAGTTCTAGCAATTACAGCCATTTTCAATAATGCAACAGTCTACATAGTTTAAGAAGTTATTTTTAGCTCATTTGGCAATTACAAAGCCACTGCTTATTATATAATTATTTTTCTTCTTTTTTATTTTGTAATTTCTAAAGCAGGGTTGTTTGGTTTTAACCAAGTGTTTTTTTTTAAAAATCACATAAAAGTGACCTAAATATAATTTTTTCCCTTGAAAAATTTCATATTAGTTCATTATTAACCAATATGTTTTATTCTTACCACACTTTATATTCTTGGCGTATATTTTGATGGTATAGCTTGAAATGGTGTAAGATGATATAAGTGGTTTTTTTTTAAAAAAAAATCTCATAGAAGTGGCATGAATATAAACTTTTTTTTAATATTAAGTATCTTGGTTGCTCAAAGTTATAAATAGAAGAAAAAATTTCTCATTCTTACAAGATTTTCTAACTATTGGCTACATTCTGATGCTTTATCTTTACAAATTCGTGAATAAGGATTGCATTACACATCTTGATGTAGTGGTGTATTATCTCACAGGGATGTTTTTGTTTTTTCCTTCACAAAGAAGCAACAACAGTAGTGACACCATCACTACTGTTAGGACACACACACACAGGTGGTCTTATAATCCAATAAAGACACCAGCTGTCCCTAAGGGACACAAAGACCAGTGTACTAGTAGTTAGATTACTTCAGACATTTTCATTCGCTTTCCCATAAGAAATAGCACATCTCATACTGTATATCACCCAGTCTTAATATTTAATAGTGTATTTTTACTTTCACCATTAAGCCCAGTTAAACAAGGTTCTACTGTAAAGTAGTAAAAGCTTTATGAAAAATAATAAGCTATACGCAGAGGGAGATGCTAATTAAAGTTTTGATTCCAAAACTATACAATAAGAGCTACTTAGCCGCTGTGGTGGTCGAGTGGTTATAGTGACGGACTCGCGATGCGAGGATCCGGGTTCGAACCCCACAGTGGTGGTCGGCTGAAGTTGGTTTTCTGTGGTTCCCAACTTCAAGGCGCAAATGCGAGCCGATCTCCCCGTTAAAAAGTCTCGCCACAGAGAGCAACAGTCCTACAATAATAAATCATTCAATCATAACACTTCACTCATAGTTTGAAAAATTGGTGGCAGATGGCAGCACTACACATAACAAGCATTACAGAGAAACACAAAATAACTTCACGTCAGGTTTCACTACACACACACGCACATTCCGCGGGGGGGAGGGGGGTGCATGTGTGGTGTAGCAGTAGTGGGTAGGGCCTCCAAAAAATGGCTCAGGGATCCATGATGTTCTTAAGTCAGCCACCTCGTTGGGCAGTTTGCCTGTTGTGGCTGTGTATTTGTATTTGGTCAGAATGACTTGAAATTTTGCATGGATAATCCTGAACCAGTGGAAGTTTCTTTCGCAAAAGAAAAAAGTGCAAAAAGATCATGCTGTACTTGGCCAATAGGATAATCTATTTTGTACAACCACATCATTTCGACAGTTCAACAGCATCAGTGTGTGGATAGCACAACTTTTATCAAGATGCACATCGCAATACCAGCAAAATAGTTGCTGAAGAACCATTTTGACAATAACAGGACGGCACAACACCTGGCCAGCCATCAGTTCATGTGACCTTAACACTTGCAACTTCTGGCTGTGGGGGGGGGGGGGGGTGAGTACCTCAAAATGTTATGAACAGAGGTCGGATTGCAAAATTCGGTGAATTGCAAGCATATCCATATCATGACAATGATATAGTTTGATCTGTTGTTGAACAAGCATTTTTTTGCTTTCACCTACCTCATTGCCATTTTATGGTGGACAATGTATTTAACATTTCTTGAGTAAGTTGTGGTTATTTGTTTAATTACTTCATTTTTTGTGATGTTTCTATGAATTATGAAATCATGCAATGCTAATTGCATGACTCTCTTCAAAAATATAGAAATTCTACCACTTAGATACTTATATTTTTATAAATCCCTGTTACTTCTCTTTAAACGTCAATACTCCCTACCATTAATATCCACTCGATCTTCTGCTACGCATAACACTACATATTCTTTGCCAATTGTTCACAAAAACATTAAAAAAAATTCATTTTTCTTACCTAATATTTAAGTTTTATAACTCTCTGCCCATTGAAATTAGGATTCAATGCCGCTGTGGTGGTCGAGTGGTTATAGTGACGGACTCGCGATGCGAGGATCCGGGTTCGAACCCCACAGTGGTGGTCGGCTGAAGTTGGTTTTCTGTGGTTCCCAACTTCAAGGCGCAAATGCGAGCCGATCTCCCCGTTAAAAAGTCTCGCCACAGAGAGCAACAGTCCTACAACGATAAATCATTCAATCATAACACTTCACTCATAGTTAGAAAAACTTGTGGCAGATGGCAGCACTACACATAACAAGCATTACAGAGAAACAACAAAACTTCATGTCAGGTTTCACTACACGTACACGCACATTCCCGCATGTACTGATTCGTTGGGGGTTCCGCGGGGCGGGGTGCGTGTGTGGTGTAGCAGTAGTAGGTAGGGGCTCAAAAAATGGCTCGGGGATCCATGATGTTCTTAAGTCAGCCACCTCATTGGGCAATTTGCCTGTTGTGGCATTGTATTTGTATTTTGTATTTGTATTTGAATGCTTCCTCTCTTTACACGTACAAGAAGTACCTCAAAAGATATTTATTGTCTATTGATGATATCTCCGTGCACTTTTAGTCTTCTGTTTCTTTTTAAAGAAATCGCTCCTCACACTAATTATAAGTATATTATAGTAATTGATTTTCTCCCATTATATTTATCAACATTTTAAATATTTTGCCTTTCTGACAGTAGCTCAATTATTCAAATCATATTTATTATCTCTAAATTTGATATTTAAAATGCACCCGCCATGCGTTGCCACAATGATGTTACTATTAATTTTTTGTTTTTCCCCCTTCACCCATCTATTTGATATTCAACTATTAGTTTCCCTCCCCATTTATATTTGCGTTTATGTAAAAGCGCTTATATATAGGTATTTCCCCCCCCCCCAAAACATTGTACTTTTTTTTTTTAATAACCCATCATCCAGTATGTGACAGTCATGTTCACCTTGGATGAAAAGTTGTCTCTATTTGTATATGTATGTTCATACATTTCTTTGATAAAATAATATTAAAAAAATAAAATAAAATAAATAAATAATTGAGTTATTTTGCCCTGAATGGCCATTGTTCCCATTCTGCAAGCAAATTGGAGTTGGATGAGTACAGTGTCGTTAATTTTCTATTTTTAAGTATTTTTTCCCTCTTTGCCACATAAAATTCCGTTGCTTCAGGAATATTCATGTAAATTTTCAAGTCATTCTGACAATGGGTCTTCTTTTACATTGTTTTAAATACTAACTTCAGTTATAATCACCCGGTACATCGTAAATCACCGCTAATTAATTGGCATTATTTAAGCTTCATTAAATACATTATATTCACCTAATTTTTACCACAGTTTTTGAAAATAGCTTCCTAATTAAGTGTACAGAAAGTAACTGAAGAAAACACTTTTAAATTATGTGGTTAATAATAACATTAAGAATTTTCAAACATAAAGTAATTCATTAGGCAAAAAAATAATTAAATTGCAAAAGTTGGTTTTTGTTGAAATGTTAGAAATATTTATAGATTAATTAATATGGGAATTGTGTTAATTACATTAATAAACATTTTATTTTAATTAGTATAAGTTTGAATGATTTTTCAGAAATGTTATTGTTTTTAATGTTAATGCTACTTAAACCAAAAAAAACTTTTTTTTTAAATTGGATTTTTACCAACCCTGTTCTGAAGGTATTCTTTTTCAGTGTCTGTGAAAGAAATTTTAATTTTTTTTCATGTTGGGGTAACAGATGAGACTGTTTTAATCAGTCCTGCACTGTGAAATTGAGTTTTCTTCAGATAGTATGAAGATACAAAAGATAAAAAGATTTATCTGTATAGGAAAAAGGAAAATACTCCACTTAAAAGGAACAAAAAATCAGCAATACTGGCATGCTCTGATTATAATCAGCAAGAGCAACACTACGAGTTATATAGCAGGACTAGATCTCAAAATTCACATTAATTGGGCAAGGGACTGATGACAAAGGACCAATGAAATATCATTAATGTTTATCAATTATAACAAAACAGTGTAAACTTAGTGAAACTAATGCAGAAATGAAGGATTCTTTCTTGCGATTGAATCACTTGATCACAACTCTCAAAGATGCCTATCATTCAATCAACTTTTGAATTTATAAACTTATCCATCATGATCAAACAGCCCAAAATCATTCCAGTATGCACTAAAACACCACAGTCAAATCACTTCACACAAGTGGATACAGTTGGGAAAAAACATAAAATTCACTTGAGTGGATCATCCACTTACCCAGTCACTCCCAAAACACAGTGAAACTGTTTCGTTAAATTTATTTGCTATGAACTTTATGACAAAATGTTAATATCCTTACAAAATATGTTTTAAATGTTGTCACACATCGTCTTAGAAGCTGTTTAATGAAAAATATATATTACAGTGAGACCTTGATTATTTTTAAGCTTTCATTAATAGAGTTCCAAGATATTTTTCATGAACTAATTAAAAAAATTTGGTACCTTAGAATAACGAGAAAAAACACTCTACATAATGACCAAGGCACAGATATTGATGAAATTTGCAATTTTATGCTATTTTTCACCAGTTAGAACTTTTTTTTTGGAATTTTTGCAATATTTCTTCATTTTCTAAATTTTTTGACAATGGAAAAAATTAAAAAATTACATAAATATTGATTGCATTGGGCACTTATGAAAAAATATGTTTGAATTTATTGGAAAATGTTTTTTTTCGTTTTATAACCATAGGCATACATAGGATTTTCTGGGGAATTAATTTTTCAATTTTTGCTGCAGAAAAAAAACTTATTTCCCCCTTCCTCCAGTCATGGTCCCCACATCTAGCAACAGGGCCCTCCTATCAGATTTTTCACAGGCCTCTCAATAATTTCTTCTGAAAAACTATAGAATAGTCTCAGGCCCCAAGTTCAAGCTTTGTCAGCCCTACCCTTGTAGGGGCCACAACGCCAGTGTTCCTAACCGATTCATGAATTATCATCATTTATTAGAAAATTTGTTTATTTTTCAAAAAAATCCAAATAAGAGAGAAAAAAAAAGTTGAGCAAAAATTTACATATGAATTTTTGATGCTGTCAAAACTTTTTTTTTCTCGAAATAGGCAGAGGTAGACTTGGAAGTCTGAGGAGGGGGCACAGTCATTATTGCTGAGGGGCACAATGATAATAAAGTCAATTCATATATACACATATACATCAGATCAGTCGACTTTACCTTAGACGTTAAGGGGCCAATGCCCTGTATCTCCGCCCATGTTTTTTGACATTCGAACACAACCGGTTTTTCAAGAAAACTGTTGTTATTTTGATGGCATTTTTTTTCTAATTTTTAGAGCATGTTTTCAAGTTTTAAGGAATTTTTTTAAGTGATTTACCAAGATTTTTTTAAAGTAACAGCATCCGGACCTTGATAACGACACATAGGTTCACAAAACGAACAGCCTATATCAAGAGCTCTACACATTGTGAAGGTATAAACTAGACTAGTATCAACAGAAATGAGCGATATCTCATATATGTAATATAGGATCCTATACCCTTTCCAAACGTCTCCTCCATCCTTGCAAGTACAACACGACTTTCTATAGAGAAAAATTACTAACCCAACTCGATCTGTAATAAATTGTTGTATGGTGATATGACTTTCAAACAGAGCACAACTCAAGTCTATCACCATCTATGGGCGATTTACTACCTATTGAGTTGTGCCGGAAATGTAACTGTGTGTACCTAACAGTCTGAGTGCATATGTAATGTTGTGTTTGATTTTTCAAAGTGCAGCCATCTATATTTCAGAAGGGAAGTGAGTGATGTGTTATGATTGAATTACATTTGTACTGTTTGTAGATCTGTTGCTCTCTGTGGCGAGACTTTTTAATGGGAGATTGGCTCGCATTTGCACCTCGAAAATGGGAACCACAGAAAACCAACTTCAGCCAACCAACACTATGGCAACAGTGGGGTTCGAACCCGGGTCTTCGCAATGAGAGTCCGTCACTATGATCACTCAACCACCATAGCAGCCATGGTGATATGATTGGAGTTTATATGCCGTGAAAAGAAAGTGAATGCAAAGCACCTTTCCACAGTGAAATATAACTTACACATACAATGTTTAACAGTTATTTTCTTTCATTCCACAAACAATTTGCAGAAATTTATTTACTTTCACATGTTTATGGAGTAATTCTTGCGAATTCAAATTGTTAGTTATAAGATCATGTATATAAATTATAAATACTTTGATTTTAATTCAGTGAACTGATTACATAACATGTATTTTAATAATTTTCTCTTTTCATCAATTGATCCCTGCATAGCATCTCCTTAAATGTCTCAAGCCTGTAGCACAAATTTTGGAAAATACTGTATTTGCATGGATGCATCCAAGAATTTAAAGCCCATATTTAAATTTTTTCACTAATTTGTTCATACCAAATTTTATGCTATTGATCTTTAAATTCAAATATTACAAGTAAAATTTTTATCATGAAAAAAATCAAGTTCGACTTTTAAAAATCGTATTTTCACAAGTATGGATGTTTTTTCCCAATCTTTGTCAACTTAAACTTGTTCCAGACTCTCCCACGAAGCTGGGCTGGAAAAGATCTCGGCAACTAAGTCCAGTGGCAAAGTTCTGGCGTTCATTCATTCATGTCAGTTTAAACTGTTTTCTATGCATTTTTATGAGTTTGTAGAAAATTTGTTCCAACATATTGAAAAAATGCATAAGAGCACGAATTTCATAAAAATGACATATTTTCTGTACCATAACTAAAACATATAAAATATTCAAAAACATTACCAAAGTGAAAAAAACACCAATTTCAATAATCTTAATAAGAATGTTACAGCTATTTGAACATAAGGTATTCTATATTACTTCTTTCTTTGGTAAACCCATTTTTGCTCTCCAGTGTTCAAAAATTGTTTCAAAATGTTTTTCCAATGTCTGCCAAGAATAAGGTATATTTTTCATATTCTTGCGAGCCATATCCTAAAATAAAAATAGTTTTTTTAAATTCTGAATTTGGTTATGCTCATGAAAATCATTTAAAAAATGTCCAATAGACAAAAAACACACAACTTCTTCTTTACAATAAAATTCAAATTTAGCACATTTTAAACTTAGGTGGTCATGAATATATTACTATTTTAATTCTTATGCAATTGCTTTTGCTATTGTACAAAACTCAAATGCTGACAATATAAGGCCTTTTGTGCGTCATTCACCTACTCCTTACACTAACTCAACAGAACGTATTTGGCGCCATCACATCCCCCTTTCAAAAAATATACAGTACATTCTTTATAACCTAACTCATGAATACCATAGTGTGCCAGGTACTGTATTTATTAATTCTAATTGCTCAGGACACTAGTTTGACATGAGCTTTAGAATATTTATTATGAGGAATATTTTTGATTGGGAGTCTATGACAATTTTTCATCTTAGAAGAACAATATACAACCACAGACAATTTGAAGTAACTTTTGAAAAGCAGGTCTTTCACATGCTGAATGAATTAATGAACTTCAGAAAAATTAAAAAAAAATTATTTATAGTAATAATATAATACGAAGATGAAATCAGGAAAGAAAATTCAACTGTCTCTGCAGGGAACAAAAACTCATGTTCTCGCACATGCTAGATGAGCATGTCAGACCACTATGCTAGCTAGTGGGATTGCTATGGGATATAGGCTTTCATACAGAGCTTTCTGAAAGTGTTTCTTATTTGTATGAAGATATTGCTTGATGCAACAGTATCTGCTTGGCTATCTTGAACACATGGATTCAGGCCATCTTATGAACATGCCTATCAAGGTCAAACAATATTCATGTCTCTCAGGAAAAATTAATCATCTCAGTTAAAATAATGCTGGTATTGATAAAAAATCCAACTGTGTTTGGAAATCTGAAAATTGGTTATTGTGGGCCAACATTCATCACTATTAGAAAAAGAGCAGCTCACCTCAGCAATGCAGTGAGCCATACTTGACTGATCTATTTTTTAATGGCGATTCTAATCAGTGATGACAGCGACAGGGTGCTACGGTTGCTTGAACACCCACAGTATTTGTATCACGGGGCCGAACGACCCAAGAATTACTTCAGAAATCTAAGCCCCCCCGCCCCCACAAATTAGTTGAGCAACCACGGGCAGGACTGTAACTAGGGGGGGCAGCAAAATTAAGGGGCAGCAGTTTTAGGTGGGAACAAAGCACATCATTACAAAATTATGTAATTTTAAAAAGACCAATTCTGCTTAGGTAATACTTGAATGGCACTAATTCAAAGTGTTTGCTACCAACATATTCAACATATGTGGTATGTCAAAATAGAAATTTAATGGGAATGTTTTGATGAAACAAATGTATAAAACTGGATGCATGTGAGAAAATGTCTTTATTTGCCTTCAAGTACCTGACACAATAGACATTTGACAATGTCCATAAAGCTTATAAAAACTGCATAGAAAGTCTAAAATACATAAAAATAAAGCAGATGTAAATTTGATATGAGGAAATATTTTAGATACAAAAGAAAAATTGAAATGTCACTTGGAGGGGAAAACCTTGCTAATCAGAAAAAGGCAAGTTTTGACAATGCCATGCCAATTCAAGCCCTTTTCATCAAAACAACATTGTTACTATAGGTAAAGTGACTATTCATCAGTCTGCTACACTGATACTTTAGACCAGCGGTTCTCAACTTTTTTTGCCTTGTGGAGCCCTTTCTGGTTTATAATTTCTATGGCGGAGTCCTGTGGGCCTACTTTTAATTTATTCATCAAAGTTACTTATTTATTTATGTTATTTAAAATATTTATAACTTTTTTTTTCAAATTTACTGGGTTTTTTTACTTTCCTTGAGCGGCCGCGGAGCCCCTGGGGAGTGGTTGAGAACCACTGCCTTAGACAAACAACTCCTTGGTTCATTAAAGTCCTTCATTGCTTAACTGTAAAACAGAGCTCTCAAATATCATACTTACCTAAAATTGACATATAAAAGCAAAAATTGTGAAATGAGCCTAAAATTACATTCAGAGCAGAAGTAAAACATATTTACATGATGAAAAAGAACTTAATACAAATTCAAAGACTACAAAAGGCAAATAGCCCAACAAGATGGCTGGAAAACGATGCCCATAAAAAATATGGATGTCAAATACAGTTGACGCTTGTTATAACAACCCCTATCATTCCGCGGAAAACAGACGTTATATTGGAAGGAAAACATATAGCACAATCGTTATGTGAAAACATTTAGGATTTTTCCTACCAGTCATTGTAATGGAATGGTCCCTATAACATACGGTCATTATAACGAGCATCGACTGTATAACTAAAATAGAGCAACCCAATATGATAAGTTTGATGACAGTTCAATGATTAGTACTATGCACCTACTTGAGCAATCTGTAAATTATCTCTGATGTTGATGTAATCTCTGGACTTTTCTGGGACTGTTTCTTGGGAATCTAGTAAAATCAGCAGCGCGTTGGGCTGAAACCAAAACAAGATGCATGTCACTTCTGTAAACCAAAATAAAAACTCTAAAAGAAATAGGATGACCTCTAACCCCTACTTCAGCATAAAAAAATTTAAAAGCTGCCATATTAATTTATGAGATTTTTCATGGTCATCTTAACATTGATACTTCTGGTATTTTATCTGTACCATCTCATTTTTCAAACGTATTTATTCATAACAGAAACCCTCTACAGGAAAACTTTTAATTATGAGTAACTTTGTTCACGAGTGTTCCACAAGGTGAGCAAAATTTTAAAATAAATTATGACTTCATAAATGAACTATGTCTCGCAGTATGAGAAAAAATTTCATAAAGCTTTGATTCAATGAGCCAGTGATGCAAGTAATATCCCAAGTTGTCGCCTGACGTCAATAAAAACGTTTTTTAGAAGTCATAAAATGTCTCAAACATGACGTGATAAAATGGTCATTATGTCCATTCTGGAAACGTCAAAAATGACATAAAAAAATTACCATTTGCAAATAATTCAACTTTCAGAAGATAGATGGAGCTATTCAAAGAGACAGAAAAAAAAAGTATGACTTTCTGGCGCAGGTCGGACTCGAACCAAGTCGGTTTGCGGTTTGTCCCTACGTATCTCACACCATGCCTTTACCGATCGTGCTTTCGTAACAGTAACCATCTGGTGTTATTTAATGAAGATTAAAAGTATTGATTAGTTATATTACAATTACCGTTTAATCTCTTGCTGAGTTTAGCCAATGGCAGTTATGTTTTCGTTTCCTTTTATTTTTTTATCCTTGAAAAATATAGCAATATAATTATAAATATAATTATTTGCATTATTTATAATTATCGGAAAAAAAAGATTTTAAAAAATTCATTTTTTTAGTTCAATGTACACGTCAAAGAATTTGTTGCATCTTTTTCAATTTTGTTGACAGATTTCACAGATCCTCTGATCTTCTGTAAAAAACATGATATGGATGCAATTATAATTTAAATAACGTGTTGATAAATTTACATGAAAAATCACTCATTGAAAAATTTTGGATTTCCATTTAAAACAAAATCGCTATTAAAAGTACTTCATCTATCTTGTGACAACCAGTAACGAATAGGCCTAGGGTAATTTTGAAACACCCTCTGAAGGTTCATTAACAAACATTTTGGATAATTTTGATATTTTCGTCCGGAACAGAATTTTTCAGTTGGAAAGAAATTCGTGATTTTCATGACGCAAAATCATTTATGCCATGAAAAAATCATGTCATTTCATGACCTTCATGGCTAATAAGGTCATGAAATGACCTGATATTTCATTAAGGTTATCAAGAATCACGTTATTTCCTGACCTTTATTGTTCATGGTCATTAAATGACTTTGAAATGACGTGTTTTTTTTTGACTAACGTCATTCAGAGAAAACGACCAAATTTTCACATCATATGTGACGTCAGGTGACTAACTGCAAGACAAAAATATCTTAACACGTTTAGTAGCTGGAGACAAACATTTTTTGGGATTCCTTTCATCCCTTTTATTTTTGAAAGACTAAATTAAAAATATATATTGTATGCATATATACATACATTAATAAAAACCTTAAATATTTTGAGGGCACATCGATAGACTTGGGATCCTTTCCAAGCCTTGTGGACCTATATCATTCACAGCACAAGCTCATTAACCCTTAGGCTGGCATTACAGTATAAACGTTTTGTAAAAGCTCTTTGATAAAATTTGAAAAATGCAATCAATAAGCGCATTGGTTACATTTGAGTGAATGTAACCAAGACGCTTATTGGTTGAAATTTTATAAAAGAAATTTTATCAACCTTTTATAGTGTATTCCCAGCCTTAGACTACCGGCAAATTTCTATACCTTTCAGTAATAATGGGGTTCAATGGATCCACACTGGCATTTTCTTCAATTTACCCCCAAAACATGTATGAAAATTATTTAAAAAGTATAATAAATCGAATCACAGTGAGATTCATTTATTAAAAAAATAGGTTTATACTGTTAGAAACTAGTTCTGAAGTCCATTTCAATTATTTTTTCCAATATACATTGCAATACTCTCATAACATATGTGAGCATTACATGCAACAGGTTTTTGTCTTGCGGCTCTTGTATATGGACATCTTCTACATCTGGCTTTCTTCTCATGTGGCTCATCGTCTTGGCTGATGGATGGACAGTCTTTTAAAACTGTCCATCGTTTTCCAAGTGAAATCAGAAATCTTCTTTGTTTCCGACATTCACATTTGTGGTACCTTCTTGAAATGATAGTCAAACAATATATGTATTGACACCACTCGCATTGACTACATTGTGAGAGTACCATTGGTCATAATTTTTGTCTTTCTATTATTACTATAGCATCGGGTTGTTTCATCCATGGATACCACGGATAGATAATCTACACCAGATTTTCTGTTGGTATGAAGTAAAAGACTAAATTTGGCTTTTCTCTGGTGTTGAATTATCCACCTAGGGTTGACTATGCATTGTGTTGAGAAGTGAACATTTCATTTTCCTTTGACAGTTGACCATTTGAATTCAAACACACTATCATTGAATCTTCCAAAATAGGAATCCAAAAAGACTACTGTTTACTGTCCTGTGCAATGTGTACATTAATCTATTTTTATGAAAACAATTGGAAGTTCCACACATTTTTTGATGGGTCTAACATAATTGAGTTGCTGTTGCTCTAATTTACGAACTGGATATAAGCTAGTGAAGAAATTATCAGTGGTACTATTTCTACCTGCATGCTCTGTCAGTGTCCAGAACTACTCTTACATCTTAATCAGTTTCCCTTCCTTGTTGTGATCTTTTTCCAGTGAATATCTGCGTGTAACACACATTGCTTGTTGTACTATAGCAAGTAACCCAGAATTTTATACCACATTTCCGTGGTGTAGTGAGTATATGCTGCCTAAAAGAACAACACCCTTTGAATGTAATTAACTGCTTTTTGACCGTTACGTTATTGTTGAAATTTCTTGTTTTTTTTCATTAGAAAGACGGTCACATGCCAATATCTCCAAAAGAGAACAAAGTTCCTTTCTTACTCTCAACCATTTTAAAAACCTTGCTTTGAACAAGCCGAATGTACCCTTGTCCACTTAATTATTCGGCTTGCCTCTGTGGAACCAGCAAAATTTGTGCTAAGCAAAAGTGGAAGATGAGGCTTCAAAGGAAAAGAAGATGAAAAACAGTTACCTCTGATGAAAAATCTGACCTTTAATTGTTTTTTCATAAAATCCCTATAGGGGTGCAATAGACCCCATTGATATTTAAAGCTACAAGTTTGAATAAGTAAGTCTTAATTGAAAAAAGGATGAATGCCCATCAAAAAAAAAAAAAAAACAAGTCAGTGAAGCTTGGCTCTCAGAAATGCACAATTTACTCACAAATTAAGATTGATTACTTAATTAACCATCGGTAGTCTAGTCCAAGAGTTAAAGACTCTCTCACCCTTTTGTTGTGTGTAAAAGCAAGCAAGGATCACCCCAAAATAGTGAAGCCTTTGCTCTTCTGCATCATTTTGAAAATACATGAGCCTGACACGGGGGTACAACAAAAAAATGGCAACATGACTGCAGGAAAAAATTGCTAACACAGGTTTTCCCCCATCGAGGGTTTAGCAATAAATTGTAGGTCCCAGTCTAATTAGCCCTCGTGTACAGAAAATTACATTGGTGCTACAAAAATGATCAAATACCTTCAACATATAATAATTAAAAGTACAATACCACAAAACAATGTAATTAGCTAGCATCTTATGCAATGGCTAGCATAAGATGGATGGTAGTGGAATGAATTATTTGAGTTAACATTATTCAATTCAAATCAATTTTCTTCAACAATGGAAAAAAATTGTGAATCTGGCATTCTATATCAAACTAGCAGTAATACCTGGCACAACCCAGACTTTCTTCATACACTGGGAACATTAACAAAGTGACAAACCATTTTTTTGGGGAAAAAAAGTAGACATTCCAAAAGTTATTCTTGCTGGACAATTTCTTCACATTATCAGGCATTTGCCCCAAGTTGGGACCTCTTTGGTACACATACAAAGTTTAACAAAAATTGGTATGAAATTGTAGATTTGTATAGAGAACACACACACACAGAAAATCAATTTTATATATATGTATGTCTAGTTTTTCGTTCCATCTATAAATGAAATTTTGAACTTTCTTTTATTTATCAAAAAGAACTCTAGGCCATGATAGTTTTGAGTTATCTTCAAAAAAAAAGGTGCAAACCACATGTTTTTTATGTCAATTGGTTGATTTATTATTAATTTGATATTTATTCTCGGCTCAATATTTATTCTCTGGAGATGCTGTCTTTGCACGACGTCATTTTGTACTTAATAGATAAATTTCAAAGAAATCCATGAACAAAAGAAGTAATTCTAAGAAAAAACTAGATTACTGTAATTTTTAAAGATTTGTGGTAGTTCCATATATGGTAGAAATCTGCTAAAACTATTGAATTCTGTAGTAGTTGGCAAGTATGGTGCAGCACAAGAAGTCATTTTCACTTGATTAAAGGTTAAAAACTTACCAATATTCTGTGCAATAATCCCATGGCAATAGGGTGACCAGAAACCCACAATGCCACAAGGTGGCGAGAAAGTTGTTGCAATGCTAGAAGGCGACTATCTGTAGTTTGAGTAAACATAGCAATGTGTAAATGACGAGGCAAGGCACCTTCAGCAAGAGACAGTTCTTGCATTTTGGAAGCTACAGTTGGATCACCTTCCTAAAAATAGGATTCCAATTTTAAAATATACAATAAATTGAAAATCCCCAAAAAAAAATAATAAATAAAATAACTCAAATGGATTATTAACCCATTTGTAGAAGTGTACATACAGTGGAGCCTCCGGTAACAGACTTGCGTGGGATTGAAAATTTTGGTTACAAATACAAAATTTATGCCACAACAGGCAATTGTGAAACAAAACGGTCAGAATGAAAATAATATATGAATTTTTTTTGTAGAGATAATATACAGGGTGGATACTATTGACCATCCAATATTTACATGTGATTCCATGTCAAAAACTATTGCATATATATATGAGGGGGGGCATATTTATAAAGGGGCAACTGCTCCCTTATAAATATGCCCCTGTATAAAACAGTTTGAAAATATGACCAAGTTCTGTGCGAATCGCGAAGGCTGGAGTACATTATGGAGTCATCATAATCAGTCTTATAAAAACAAAGTAAATTTATTAACATTTCAGCTTGATAATTAATTAATGGCAGTCTCAAAAATTTGAAAAATCTTCATTTGCAACATGTAGAGTTAAATATGAAAATGTAACTCAATGAATAATCAATAGAAAAACTTTGAAACTACTAATTCAATTGCAATTTTATTCGTCACATCAACAAACGTACATTGCACAAAACAAAGAAAATCCATCCAAGGGATCGTTGTCGATCCATACTGGTGGGCACAATTATTGAGTTAATTTTGAAACACGAAAAGTAAATAGTAATAAACTAATCATAATTTTAAAAAAATAAACAAAATAAAAAATGCAAGACAAAGAAATCATCTATGAATATGACATATATACACACACTTATATACAGACACCAAAAAATTTTAAATTGATTTAAATTAAGTGACTTGTTTTATTCATAAAAATGAAATAAATTATGAATGAAGCAAATAATTAGTATTAAATAACGGCAACAATGGAAGGTGAGATCCAAAAATTTTTAAGTGATGGGGTAGTGTATTTTTTTTTTGGAGGACTCAGTTCAAATAAGGGGAAAAAAATATTGAATATTAAAAATAGCTTTCAATGTCATTTATGGAGAACAAATATTGTTTGAAACATTTTTTAATACAAATAATGAAGTACAGTAGAGAATATAAGATGGCAGATTGTTGTAAAATTTCGGAGCAAGTAATGTGAAATGATTTCTCTCTACTGTTTTATGAATAAGTGGTATATATAATGTATTGCTAAATCTACTCAATGTTTTTGGAGTATTGACAGGTAGGTCTAGTTGATTTTTATTTAGAGGGATCATCGACTATCAAAATATAGATAATGGAACAGTAGTATATATTTAGGTGGGGGAAAAGTTTGCATGTGTGAGTGGAGGAGAGAGATTAATCATTACTAAGTGCTCTATTTATTTTTATTTTTTTGTATTTGAATAACGGGTTATAAAGTACTTATGTAATCGCTTCCCCACACAGTTAGGCCATATAATAGATGAGAATGAATAACGGCATAATACCATGCCAATAGGGAAGGTTGATTTACATATTGCTTAAGGTAACAGAATTTGTATAGGATGTATCGAAGTTTTGATTGCGTTTTATGTGTGTTATTTTGAATATTTCAATGTATGAAATAATTAGAATGATTCATAGTTTCTGATTGAATCATTATTATTGCACTGTTCCCACAACTCACCTTCATCAAGACACCATTTTTACATCCTTCATTGTGTAGCAGTTACTATAAAATTTTAAAATTGTTAAAAATATTACCCTGTTTCATAGACCACCATCTGATTTAATTCGAAAGACAGGGTAAGACAAAACATTCATGTAGTAAACACTATGCATTCACCTACCTTCAAAAGATTTCACTTAACCCTTAAAGTAGCAATCCAGAGATGTCTCGTCAAACTTTATCTGCTTTTATTTTGATCACCAAGAAACATTTTGGGTTCACAACACACTTTTATCTCTAAAAGTTATAATGTGGATTAAGAAAATTTTAAAAACCACTTAAAGGGTTAACTGTGATGGACAGAAAATTACCACATTTTGGCAAAAAATATTGATTTTGGGAAAACAATTTTTCAAATAGGTCCCACTCGGCTAACACTTTACAAATCTGGTGATAAATTTGCTAATATAATGAACAAAGGTAACACATAATAACAAGGCTATACCATCACACTACATGGACGGAAAAATTGCAGTTTTTCTGCACATGTAAAGTACCAATAGTGAAAGAAAGCCAAATTTAACTTCTATAACAGGATTTAATATTTCAGTTCATTTTTAAGAAGTGGGAACCCTCTGCTGTGGGAGAAATTTATTTTTGTTGAATGTTTGATGCCGAACTGAACATTACAAAACTGACGTGTCACAAAAATTTAAACAATAATACTCCGTAAATATTCGTTTCATCCTAAAACGGAAACAACTATGTTAGTTTTAACAAGGAATCATGCGTGTAATTATTGGGCGGTTGATAGTATTCCCCCTATATATATATATATATATATATATATATATATATATATACATAATAAGTGTCTATGTCCATGGAACCAACATACATTCATTCATTAGACCGACAAAAGCTCAGCTCTACCACAAGAAGTAACCAAAATGCAGCAACACAGCAACTCAAAGTCAAAAACTAATAACAAACAGCTATGCACTTATACAGGGTATCGCACCCTGCTAATAACAAAATATGGTTGTCATCATCCAAATGCGAAGAGCTTTTTTTTAAATTTCTTCCCCCATGTGCATATCACCTTTATTTTTAGATGTGTCTAGTGGTGAAATTTATGATCATCACAGGTCAAGACCTTTTTTACATATTAAATTGAATTAAATCGAAACTAAATTTATAATGATCAAAAATTTTACAAATATGATTAAGCTCTGGAACCCTTATTATTATACAAACTTGTCTTGTGGAAACAGTGGTTTTTCCGTGAGAAAAAAATAACAATAAACAGAAAACAGTGACTATTTGAGAAACCTAATTTTTATTGCTTTACTTGCAGTCAGGACATTTGACTTGAATGGGCTATTGAAAAAACTTTCCATTTAAGAACCCAATGATTATGATCCAAGATGTTTGATTAAAAGCAAATACTGTCAAATTTAGGAGATAAAATTATTAGGGCCAAGGCAAATGCCCCCTGCTTATCAATGCGAGAAGCAGACCTGGTTTGTACATCCACCATGGAAGAGAGTGTAAATAAGGATTTTTTTTGTATTTTCACTTTCCTTAGTTCAAGTTATGATTTTTTGATAACAAAATAAGGATATATAATGACTATTCATTTTAAACCAGCAAGAATGCATAAGTATAATATTTTTCTAACTATATTCTGTGATAACTGTTGCAGCCAGCTGTTTAAATGTGGCTCTCGTTTATCCATGATCCTCTTCCCCACCATTACCCTGGATTATTCAAGTTCTACTGTACACAGAAAAGATACAAAAAATTTGGAACAAAAACAAGGTAGGATATTACATGTAGTTATTTACACAACAGAATTTGTCTTGAAGATCCTTAACTACTTAGCCAATCATCCTGTATTGGGATAATTTGTCAAATTAAATTGAGCTTCTTAATTGGATCTTTTGATTAGAAAAAAATAAACATTACGCATATCACAAGCACCCAAAGACAAAAAAAAAAAATTCGAATTTTATATGGGAAATGATAAGAAAATCTCAACTAAGAAAGCTGTGCTAAGCAGAAGCAATTTCATTCCTACAACAGAAATGCTCTTAAAGCCAAATGAATAGTTGCATACTTATTTTTGATTAGGAAAGAAAGACTAAAATATAATATACAATACAGCAGAAAAATTTGAAATGCAATAACATATTCATATAAATGTTTTGCATACTGAACTAGTCAAACTTTGGTATAGTGTAGGTAATTTTAAATGTCAACCAAAATGCTCATTATCTCAGAGTTTCCCACAACCCTTGTGGAGGAAGTAGCAAATTGGCTACTAAGTGAGTTGTCATTATACCAAGGTCTGACTTCATACGAAAATGTCTTTTCCACAGAAAAATGAACAAAAAAACTTACTTCAATTATTGCTTTCATTACTAAACCTGCACCTTTCACAATAGCTAATGATGGATGCTGCATTGGAAAAAAAAAAAAAATCAATATGATACAGAAATAAATTTTTAAATTGTTTTGATCCCAAAAACTTATCTCTATTGTTTTGTTGTACCAAAAACACAATCCAAGTAACACATTGGCTGTATGAACACAAAAAACCATTAACCCCTTTACGTACAGGCACTTAGCAAAAAATTGAATGATGTATAGTTGTAATAACAGCAGACATGCCAACATTGGCTTAAAGCTCGTCAGTAGTGATGAATGTTCAGCTTTGCCATGGGGGGGGGGGGGGGTGTACCTCACAAGGACAACATAATAATAGTACAATAAAAAAAAAATCACTCAAAATTAAATCTTTTCGAAATTTAATTGAAAGTTCATTAAATGCAGCACCTCATTAGCACTGAAACCGAGCAGTCTCAGGCAACACTTTCTATAGCAGAAAGCCTCGGCACAAAATTCGTGACGTTACCGAAGTCATACATTTCACCTAGTCATTGAATTATACTGCAAAAAAAATAAAGATTTCACATACTTCGGAATGCTATATCCAATGGCTGCAGGTGAAATGGACGACTTCAGTGACATCAAAGCTTCACGCAGGCTTTCTGCTATAGATAGTGTTGGCTCAGGCCACATGAGCCCCCTCCCAAACCAACTTTCAGAGATTGCAGAGTCCCGTAATAATTTATGAATATTCAATGCAATCCCAACATGCATATGCCCTTGTGGGTCATATATATACGGATGACTTGCAACCCTAGAGAGCCCTCCCCGTTTTTTTTTGTATCATGGCTCTTACAGCACCTATGACAAAACATTCTTTCTAACACAAGTTGCACGGTCTCGACCATGCACTATGCAAATAAAGCCTGGTTCCGACCAGCAGTGCCGAACTACTCAAAAACCTGTTTTTAGTCCACACCTGGGGCGGTTTCGACGGAAAACAGGTTTTTGTGCATTTAGGCATCAAGTAGAGTGGCAGGTTTAGACACAGCTTTACAGATTGTCTTCCGCTCACAGACAAAACAGATCAACTCAGAGTCTGTCATCTCTCGAACTCTCACATGCCTATACGAATTCATAATTATGGTAAAGATCGCTGCACAATTTGGAAATAATAAAAATAAGTAAAACACTGCAAGAAACTCTAAGACCTGATTTTTTAAACTGATTTCCGTAGTAATGAAAGTATTTCCCATAGCTCTGTAGTTTAATGTGGCTGGCCATAGAAACTACAGACAATCCGTAGCAGTTGGAAACTCTGTAACAGTGACAGATCTCAGAAGTTAAGAGCAACAATTTTCAATGTTTACAAAAAATAATCTGAGAGAAACTTCTTTACAGTGCTGTTTATGATGGGAGAAAAGGGAAATTTTGTAACCAGCTCTGTGCACAAGCAGCATTTTTGCTCTGTTTGTACAGAGGAAGACAGAGTAGACAGAACTCACTGCGATTCGAATGAAAGTATTTTATTTCTTGCAATGGGTTTGTGTTTGTGAATTTTTTAAATAATCACAATTTTAATTAATAACATTAAATACTTTTATTTTATTATGCAAACTGCAATTTTTCTTAGGAAAGGAATGGAGAATTGATGTTTTTGCTTGTGGAATAAGGAATTTGTTTAAATTTTACAACTGATCAAGCACAATTTGAAATTCATAAATTTAAAAGTATTTTGCAATCACATAACAAGTTCAATAGTAATCAAAAGCATTAAGCAAGGGTCGTAAACACTACTTGCACTACTTCATCACACACCAATACAGGCCATATTGTTATACCACAATTTACTGCCATTAACGAGTTTGAAATGAAGCTGTCATCTATCGGTGGTCGCCTCAAGCTCATTTAGGGAAAATATATTTTTCTATATTCTTCCCCCGTTTCGAATTTAGGAACTGACAGCAACCTTCACAGTGGTAGACAAGCAACTTATCACCATGCTATTCAGGCACAAGGAACGTGAACAATCAAGTAAGGAAAATTTATCAACTCTGGAAAATATGCACTTTAAGTATAATCTCAGAATTGTGTGTGGGCCCTGAACAGCCTGCTATTATATTTTACACTTTCCAAAGGTGACAAAATCATTTCATCGTGAAAAATTTGATTTTTTATACTATAATTATCCTTTTAAAATTGTAAACTAAGAGATCAATATGCATCAATTCCTTGGAAAGAGTGACCGACCTTCCCCCCAACATACAATTTTATTTTCAGACACTACAAACAACAATCTCTGCAATATTTTATGTTCAAACATAATACGCAACCAAAACATAGCATTTATATGCACAACACCTGAGAGGTCTCATTCTCATTGATTAAGTTTTTCCAAAGAAAAAACAAAATTGTGTGGTAAAACCATTTTTCATTGAAGCATGTTAGAGGCTATTCAAATATTGCATAAGCATCAATTGGTAGGGGGGAGTTGCATTTGCTCACTTTTTATGACAAAGCAAGGGGATTGGTTTGAATGATTATTTCAGACAGCTGAAGTTGGTTTTCGGTGGTTCCCAACTTCAAGGCACGAATGCGAGTTTATCTCCCCTTTAAAAAGTCTCACCACAGAGAACAACAGACCTACAAACAGTACAAGTGTAATTCAATAATAACACATCACTCACTTCACTTCTGAAATATAGATGGCAGCACTGAAAAATCAAACACAACACTAGAAGCGCACTCAGACTGTTAGGTACACACACAGTTGCACTCCCGGCACAACTCACTAGGTAGTAAATTGCCCATAGATGATGGTAGACCTGAGTTGTACTCAGTTTGAAAGAAAGATTATTTCTGAAATTTTGCGTAAAAATGGGAAATAATTATATTGATAACAAAATTAAATTTTACTGAGCAGAGATGCCAATGACACATCAAGTACTTGGAACGTTGGAAAAGGACATATAAAAATAAGGTTCACACATCAAAAGTAGAGAAAAAACCCAAGGTTTCTGGAATATAAAGACCCTCCCCAACCTTTTCCATTTTTTTTTCCTCCTTCTACTGTCTTTCAAGATCGTGCGACCTTGAAAAAGTTCTTTCACAACTTTGAAGTACAAATGAAGCATTTTACTGTACCGTATTATACTGATATACACGTGGGCTGATGAAGAATAAGATGACAGATATCTGGTTGCATTCCTAAATGAGGGGCCATATACCAAATTTTTAAATTTCAGCATTCCCCTGTGGGTTTTCCCCCTCCAGTTATATACAGTAAATTACGATACTTTTGCGGCTATTTACCAGCATTCAAAGACAGCGTTTATACCAGGGTTGTAAAAACCCTGGTTTTTTGGGCAAAATGGGGAAAATTGAATTTCCTATTTCTGCAACCTCAAAATATCTAATTTGTACACGTATGTATATCCTTTATGTGTACATCTTACATTATGTCTAAATATACATTTTTAGTGCACGTTAAACTACATATTTGATTAATAAAATTGACCATACAACAAGGGAATAATTGTAACACACCCACTTCTGCATAATTGTATCTGAAACTTGAGTTGCATGCAGAACTGCAGCAAGAAAATTGTTTGTGGTAAAATAAATGATTTGGATAATGAAAATTCTGAGAAATCAGGAAGGTGCCTGAATTTTTTTTTCTCCAAATTTATTAACCTCGCAGAAAATGTATCCAAAAGTGTCTTGATCCATCAAAAATAAAACCTTTGGCTATGTAACTAGAACAATAAAGGTTTTTTTTTTAAACAGAATCCAAACTTTCAGTCACGTGCTAACGTCAAGCTAAAGTCACATGCTTCTTTTTTTCTTGAATTCCTCACATTGAAGAATATCCATGCTTCATTAAATAAAATTCAGAGATATTTTTGAAATAGTAGTAATAATTAATTAAAAAATGATTTGGTTTAGAGGAGGAGATAGCAGTCATTCTGAGGACTCATTAATCTGGAGGTGTTTTCCACTTGTCCAAATTAGCCATTTTTGGGAACTTAAAACTACAGAATAACTTGAATTATCATTAAATACAAATGTCAATAACATTATTGTATATTAATATCACTTTATATAAGACAACCTGTCATGTATAGCAAAAGACCTACAGAATGTCTTCATCTGGCTGACGATTTTAACAGGCCAATTTTTGGGGTTGGGCTTATATTTAATCTTGAAAAATCAAGCTAAGGCTTATTTTCTGGTTAGGATTTATTTTCGAAGAAAAACTATACTTCTTGTTCTGTTTCACTTGAAGGTGTTTGTTACCAATATGTTAAATTCAAGAATCCCACAGTTATTTTCTTCTCGTTATGAGCTTATGTTATTTTTGTCTCTTGATATTTCAGTTGTGAAAGTCAGATGTACCTGTATAAAACTTATAAAAAGTAATGCAAACATGTAAATATTTTTTGAATGAAAATTCAGTTTACATACATTGGTTAATTCTTCACAGAGGCTTCAATTTATTTATAAGATTTGTGTGTGTGTGAAAAATTATTGTATTATAAATTAGCAATAATTTCTTTGGATACATTTATAATATATATGTTATGTAAAATATATATATATATATATATATATATATATATATAATATAAAAAAAGTGTGTGTGTGATTCCAAGAAATTATCACATTTTTGCTCCCAAAAAAAATCTTTTGAAAATACTTCAAAATATGCATATTCTAAACACTGCATTATGCATAAATTTTTGGAATACATAAACTAACCTAAACATAAAATTTTAACCTGAAAGCAACACATTTTCTTTGAAAACAAACAATTCTCCCCCAAAAAAAATTAATTTTCGCCAAAAAATCCAACTGGAGAAAATGGGTATCTACTCGGGGAGCAAATTTGACAATCCTGTCTATACTGTGTAAATCTACCTTGTTCCTACAAGATTGCGAATGCACATTTTTTGAAAAATCGTGAAGGATTAGAATCCTTCAAATTGGACTGGAATCGTTCAAACTGTAAAACATTTTTAGAGATCGCTGAGGAAAAAACCGAATCTGTGAAAGACTACCTTGAATATCCAGTTTAGTTATCTAGCTGCTATGCGGTAGTCACAGTTTCGCATTGCAAAAATCACCTGCAACCTTTTAGGACCCATGTCTCCTAGTTTATGGAGGATGCATATAAAACTCTGCTTGAATTGAAAATGAACATAGCAGGCTATGCTGCTGCAACTGCTCAAGAAGCCTTTTGTTCAACTCTAGAACATGCTATACAATGCTTTGAACATAGAAAAAATGCTGTTATTAAATTAAGTTTTATATTTCCAATTTGTATTTCTTTTTCATATGACACTTAACCTAATTTTCAAAATTTGATGTATTATTTTTTTATTCCAGTTTTCTTCTTTCTAATGTTCCATAAAACATACAGTAAAACCTTGATAAGTCATCACACACGTTATCAAAAAATTATTTCAAATTAAGCGGAGTCATGACTTAAGCAAAATGCCACCATGTTCAATGTGCAATATTGTGAAAATCATAGAAATGCAAAATAATATAACATTTATTAAAATATGAATTTTTTAAAACTAAAATATTAACAAAATTTATGGATTACAAAAAAAAAACCAAATTTTAACTTTAAGCTTTTGGTATTTAACTCTTATTACAGTAGAACATCGATTATCCGAACAACTCCGTCAAATGAACACCTTTACAACTTAACTCACTTTTGGGTCTAGGTCAATTCGTCGCACTCAACTTGTCGCGGGACAATTCGTCGCGGAACAAATTTGTCGCAGGCTCATTTCGTCGCGGTACAAATTTGTCGCAGGCTCATTTCGTCGCGGTACAAATTTGTCGCAGGCTCATTTCGTCGCGGTACAAATTTGTCGCAGGCTTATTTCGTCGCAGTACAAATTTGTCGCAAGCTCATTTCATCACGACAAATTTGAATTGCTTTAAAATTCATATGTTTGTTGTGATCTTATAAATAGGGTAGTTGCTTTAGGCGTAAAAAATGGAACTAATTTTTTTTCTCATTTATTGGAAATGTTCCCCCTGCCCATCTGTTTTAATTTTTAACAAATGAAGGAAAGTATTCATTGAAGTCATTAAATTTTTAAAATTTAATTTTTACCATATGAGTCGCATCTCTGTCGGGATTTCCATTTCTCGCAGTGAGGGGTGTTGAACAGCTCACCCAAATAAAAAATTGAGATCAAATAAATTTTTAAATTTTAATTTCCACCGTATAGGCCGCATTTCCCACTTTTTTTCGGGATTTGAGTCCCTTATAAACGGAATGGATGGCGATTTTCAGCCCCCCCCCCCAGCTCCTCAATGTTTCCTTCATGTCGGCACCTTTGACTGGCCAAGCATGCCGGAAGTGTTTGGAACTAGTGGGTTCTTGTCTTGATCTTGAAGTAGGAAATTTTGATTTCTGAATCATTTCTCTGGGTGCTCATACCCATTCCATAAAGTACCCTGGGCACCAACAGCATCTCTGTCTCTGACACCACTGCAAATGTCAATCGATTTTTGATTTTTTTTCAACTCTAAAGTAACAACTCTCGAGCAAAAAGAATGAAATCAGACTTTTAATTAGATCATTATTCTTCATGTACATGACACTCGAAATTAAAATTACAATATCAATTACATTTAAAAACTTAACTGCATATAAAACTTTAATTATATTTGAAAATTCGGTTATAAAAATTTGAAATGTTAAATAATTGATTTTTGCTGTGATAAAATTTCAATATCATGTGGAAAAATTTCGGTTTGTATGATATTCCCCAAATTACAGTGAGCCTATCTTTAACGGTAAATTTCTATCTGCCCCATTACAGTATCTCCATAAGAACCTGAAATATTTAATTAATTAATAATTCAATTAAATTAATATTTAATTTTCACCGTATAAGCCGCACTTCTCGCTTTGGTTGGGATTTCTCACAGCGAAGGGAGTTGGGCGCAGATCAAGGATGGAAATGTACAGTGCTTATGAATGACGATTCGATGAAGTTTTCATAATGCCCACAGGATGAGCACCGATAAAGGCAATGTAATCACCAATAAGAAAGATGACTATGGGTCAGTCACATAGATACAATATAACCATTAATCTTATGTTTATAATCAGTCGCATATCTTTGGCTGGCTTGTTTGAATATTTTCACATAGTTTTCATTAGCGTCTAAGCTTTTGATACAAGGCTGGTTGTGCTTGGTCTACGGCTCCAGTCAACGATTAGTAAAAATTTCTTCTTACAATACAAGTGAATTAACATTAACAGACAATGTAAGATTATTATATTCAGAGGTATATTTCCTAGGTGGGGAGGGGGTATGCGGGCTTTATCCCAAAATGACAAGTTCAAGTGAAAGGGCGTGACCAAAATTAAGTAATTGGTGATCAAGAACATGAATTAGAAAGGAAGAAGGAAGGCAAGGTTTGAATAGCCCACAGGTGGGAAAACTATAAATCCGCCTCTGATTATAGCCTACATTTATTAGGATAATTTTAATTTTAAAAACAATTCGTATCGTACATATAAACACTCCACAATATCTAAACCTTTATTTATTTTCAGTGCTTTGAGAGTATCATTTTATTTACACTTATATACGTGAATATCGCAGTAAAAACCCGATGATGATTTATAGAATAATATGTGATGGTATTTTGAACTACCATAATTTTTTCCTTTTGTTTTAAAGATACGTAGAAGATATCAATTTACTGCAATTTAAATTGAATTCAAACAATTTAATTTTAAAAAGTACTACATTACTTTTTGTCATCCGTATAACCTGTATCTCTCTTTAAGATACAACAAAAAACTCAAATAAAGAAAATTTATAATAGTCTAATTCATTTTGAATTGCATTAAAAGTTTCTATAATTTCGGAACATGAATTATGGGGGAAAAAACTTTTAAACACACACAACGAATTTGTATCGCGACGAATTGACACTGCGACAAATTTGTATTGCGACGAATTGACACTGCGACAAATTTGTATTGCGACGAATTGGAGGTGCGACAAATTTGTACCGCGACGAATTGGAGGTGCGACAAATTTGTACCGCGACGAATTGATACTGCGACAAACTTGTACCGCTACGAATTTGTACCGCGACAAATTGACCGGCTACGTCGCTTACGCTCACTTTTAGTTTCCTATAGTCAATGATGCTCAACACAGTTGGTATTTTCTTGGAACTTGAGAATCCTCTAATCTCCCAACTCAATAGCTTCGTTCTATTGTACAATAATCCACTTCGAAACAATCATACATACCGTACCTGTGAGCTATAGATGTAAACAATGGCGGATCCAGATACAGTGGATGTAGTTATAAACGATTGTCACACAAACAAATGAGTGAATAGGAGCAGAGATTCAGCTGTCATCTTTTTTTCTCGTCTACGAATTCATCTTAATTTTGTGAGTGTGCCTTAATGAAAGGGAGGCGAGGGTCTTCTTGACAACAAAACAGTTCTTATCACGATTTTGTCTGGAGTGAGAGTATCTTTCTTAGCTTGTTTAAAAAAAAAAACCCAGATATTTTTCAATCTTTCTTTAGCTTCAATAATGTCAACACTTTTCGTCTTTCTCAAGTGCAGAATGGCAACAAAACTAAAACATGTTGTTTTAAACATCTGGAAAAAAGTGGAAATTGTGAAAGCGGGTGATGGTGGAAACTTGCAGCTGAATACGGAGTAGGTGTAGCAACCATCAGTGATTTAAAAAAAATTGTGATAAAATAGAAAATTTTGCAGCCAAGTTTGAAAACAGCAGATAGACTAAAATCTTGTGAAGTTTTAGGAAAGCATGCCCATATTTTCACGGTTTTAAAGCAACCACTGAAGACGATCAAAATCTACCAGATTCAAAAGAATGATTAGATATGCTTCAGGAACTCCCTGTATTCTAGTCCTGTCGTGAAGAGAATGTGTCTCAGCAATTGAAAATTGATAGTAATGATCCGGGATATCATTTTTTTGGATGACGGAGAAATAATTACGAAAGTGAACGAGAGTTGATCAGGATGACTGTGAAAGTGATGAAGATGAACCAACGGCAGATGTAATAATGCACAGTGAGGCAGAACAGTGTTTCACAAAATGTCTAATGTGGTTAGAACCTTAGAATCGCAGCCTAACGCTGACCTGCTTCAATTTTTAATGTTGAAACTATTACGGGATGAAACTGCAAAATGTCGTATAAGCAAGTTGAAGCATTTAAAGATAAATTAATTTTTTTGAATGGTTGGCATTATTTATCATGTGCGTATGTATTTGTTTCATCATTTTATATTTTCCTTTAAAATTTTTCTTTTGTGATATTCTAAAAAGTAAATGAAAAAAAGCAGTATAAGTTGGTTAAATTTAATTATTTTAAGGTTTTTTGTTGCTGAATTTCAATTTATTCCTTTGAGTTATTTAGTTAGCTACGAAATCGATTTTCCAAACTTTTCACTTTTCCAAACACCCTTCAGTCCCGATGTGTTCAGATAATCGATGTTCTACTGTATACGAGTAATTTTTCATTTAAACTAATCAGAGCAACTCTTAGAATTATAGCTAGCTTTTTCTCTATAACAGAACTATTACACATTAATTTTACATATGCATGACATTTAATATCAGCGCTTTGAATTCATCAGTAGTTCATGATACTACAGTAGAGTCTCATTTATCTGACATAAATGGGGCGGCAGAACGTCAGATAAGTAAAAATGTCTGACAATAAAGTAGTGTTTAAAAAAAGTATATTAAACGTCAAACTATGTTATGATTTTACACATTACGAACCTAATAATCATGTTTTACAACAAAACAACAGAAAAAAATTCACTGAGAAAAATATGAACTTACAGCTACAGAATATTCTAAAGTTAAATACAGAACTTAAAAATTTCAGTCGTGATGATTTAAAGAAATTTTTAATTTTTGTCTGTTTTCCTGACGAGGGCCATTTCTTTGCAGCATCATTTTATTGCAGTTTCTAGAGCCTTAACTTTGTCGCTATGCGAAATTCTGAGAGGCTTGGCAGTTGGTGCTTTATCTTGATCTTAAATTTTGTTTTCATGACAATTGAAGAAAGTAACAATTTTTTCATCAGTTGTTTCATACTGATCATCATTTTTCGAACTTTTGATTTCGTGCAAAGATGCATCGTCATATCAAAAGATACGTTGCACTAAAGGTAGAATGGTTTCATTTGTGCTTCCTGTTTCCATACTTACATCACCACCTAGCAGCTTCTTCCATGATATGGCAATTGTTGGAGCCCTTACGTCAACCTAGGCCATTGCAACCCAATAAGCAACATCCTTTATATTTATGAGTTTCAAATTTTCAGTCGTGTCTTTTTCTTATTCAATTTCACAGACACATCAGTCATATTGTAGATGGGCGGCACACTCTACAGTCAAGGTAGGTAACTAATGAGCTACGATAGAGTCGAGCGCAACAAAAGTAGAATAAGCTTACACTTGCAACTTATAGTTCTTGTTGCCGATTAATGAGGTTTTTTTTACATTGGGATGTCGGATAAATGAGACTCTACTGTACTTTAATGTAATCTCAAATACAGAGCCCACTTTTGACTTGAAGAGGACACAGGCATTAGAAGTCCTCAACTTGGGAAAAATGTCTGGTTTTCAACATGGTTATTTTGCTTGAGTTTGAAGGCACAAAGTAGTGAGGCCCCAAGCAGAAATTAGATCCAGCTTAAGCAGTTTCTAATGTTTCAAGAACTTTTACTTTTTAGTTGGCCAATTAACTTCCTTAGCATACTACTTTTGAACAAATGGCAATGAAATATATTCAAGTTCTTATTTTAAAGGGAGCCATAGAAAAATAACATATAATAAAGCCCTCTCTATCTTTTCCACAGTGACAAGTTAACGAAAATTAGAGAAGGGTTTATGAGCATTGTTGTCTATAAAAGCTAGATGGGACTGAAGAAAAACAACAACTTAACTGGAGTGATGACTTATTGAGGCTTTACTGTATATACCAAGTTGCAGTGAAATATGTGAACCAGAATGGGTTGATATTCGAATTTGAATATCTCAGGATATGGCATAAGGAGAGATAGGGCAACAACTATGTAAGTAGATTCATTAGCATAGGGTGACCGTATAAAAAGTTATTTTTATTTTAATAACTACACAACCCCTTGGAACATGAGACCTCTGAGTACTACACTTTATTTGAATGCTTTTTATAATTGGAAGTAAGCCTCTAGGGTCAACAGTGTGCAAGTGAAATATATCATATGCCCTTTTACCTATGCACCCTATATATTACAGTAGAGCCTCGATAATCCAAGGTGAGCAGGACCAAGACCACCTCATATTTCTGAAAACTAAGATTATCCGTTAATCTATAGAAAACAACTTTCAAAGTGGGGGGAAGGTTTCCTACTCCTGTTCTGCCCTTAATTCGAGGGCTTAATTCATAATATTACTCCCAAGACTTATAAACTCTGAATAATCATGGTTAATAAGGGGCTTTAGCCCTGGGGACCAGACATAAATGTTATTATTTTTTTACAATCAAATTTACTATCAAAGAACCTGTGAAAAATTCTGGCTTGGGGGATCCACCGCAGACCCCAGTCTATGAATCGAGACCCCCTTCAAACTAAAATGACAAACATTCCTGAGACAAAATAAAACAAAAATAAATCTTGGCAAAAAACAGAAAATTTAAAAAGGAATTTTAGAAAACTTTACCACCTCTGATTTTCCGGAACCTCAAAATTTCGGGACTCAAATTATCGAGACTCTACTGTACTACAATCAAGATAAAAAACATCACTTATGCGGACATATTTAATCAAAACCTGAAAAACTAATTACACAATATATAGTAAAAATCAGAAGTGCTGTGATCTTCCGATGCTCAACATTGTTTGACCAATAACTATAAATTTGACTTACCCTCTCCCAAAATTTTCCAAAAATGATTAACAAATTGTGACTTTTATTTCCACGAAGCTCTTAAAATATTCAAAATCTACTGTCTCACAATTAACTCTCATCAACCAGTTAACAAACCATTCTTTTTCAAAACCCAGACAAGTGCTCTTATCATTCCTCTCAACCATACCATCATAAACATTCGACAGCTGAGACAAATTAATTCTTTAACATCTAACTATTGCTCTCTCATCTCTGATTGGTGCCACCATTTTGAAGTACTCATTCACCAAATTATTTAAAACCAGCTATCAACCTCCACTTTAAATAATACACTCTTGTATTGTATACATCAACGATGTATATATCTATCTACGTGTATATATGCTATATCTCTGTTTTCTATTCACAAAGAAAACTTGAAATTCTGAAACATATTTGTTTTCCTTTGTGTACATTCAGGCTGATGAACATCATGTTTTGCAATCCTTTCATAAACTTTACAGAACAAGTGACCTTTAAGGGTTCAAGCTCTCATAAATGAATTTTTCTCACTTTCCTAGGTTTTCCAGTCAATTTTTTTTTGGTAAAAATTTATCAAGGTTTTTTTACCACTAAAAAGATACTATTGATATAAACTGAATATTTTATACACAAATCCTTAGTACATATTTTTATTCAAATTAGTTTATTTCTTTTCATTTCTTAGTTCAACATTGTCATCAATCAATGCAAACAGCTTTACTTTTTCTTTTTCACCAAATTTTGTGCTCTCTTTCTCCAATTGCTTTTTTTTTTCTTCCCCTTCCTGTTGTTAACTTTCCTCAAAAAAGATATATTAGAGTAATTTAAGGGGAATTTTGCTATTGGCAACTCCCCCTCACATAGCCTGACATCATAGTGTTTTAAGCTAAACTATTAGTTATGACTTGTCAAGTTTATTCCCGTTTATTGAAAAAACCTTATTCAACAAATGCATTGTCATGTGATAGCATAAAAATGTTATGATAACTTGCCACAGCAATTTGAATCTGCTATTACCTTTGCCAACATGTCACCAAAAATGTACCAACTTTGTCAATGTCAATTGTACATCAAAATTATCATGAATTAACACACTTGTGAATAAATTTTATTAGAACTGAACATTTTTTTTATCTATAACTAATATGTGTATTGCACGAGTGGTTTTCAAAAATTTTTAAGTGAACGACCCCCAAAAACCCCAGGTAGACAGTCATCTCAGAGCTGAACTTGAAATTCCATAACAGGAAAGAAATGTAAACATTTAGGCATGTTTTTTTAACATCTGAGCTTGTCAAGACTAATATTTTTTATGATTAAAAGTTTGATAAGAATTAGAAACGATTTCATTCACAAGACCTTGGGCAACCGAAATGCATTGTTTGCAAAACAAAGATTATATAGTAGGTTTAATTTCACATGCAGCATGAAATTCAATTTTCTTAGACATTTTATACACCGCAAGAAACATCTGCACTTGTGAGGTTATCTGAAAATGCCATGCTAACAAATCATTAACTTCAGCAATCCAATGGCAATATTCAAAAATGGAACTTACTGAATGAAAATCATATTATACAGAAAAAATTTTAATAGGCTTTTGCAAGTTATGTATGACAATTTTTTTTTTACCTGGAACAGTCTAAACAAACAACGTCCATTGTCTGCTACCATATTCAAAAGATTGTCAAAATGACTTCCATCTGTTGTTTCACTATAGGGTGCACACAATGCAAAAGTAAGGAAGTCTAACATAGAAGCCACAACCAAAGCACCAGACCCTTTTTGCTGAAAATATTCATATCGAATTATATTGGCTATAGACAGTCAAATCTGAATAACATGAATATGTAGCAACCAGCAAAAAACTTTTAATTTGCCATTCATAAATATTGTGTTGATTAAAAATTTCAAACTGCATGATATGGATAAATTAACAAGAATGAATTATTCCAATGCCAAATTATTGAATGAGAATATAAAACAACATATACATATGCATTATGAGACCATTCAATGAACAATGTTATCTGAACCCAAAATAGCAAAAAGAACTACGGCTATACGCGTTTCGAAACTATAGGAAGTTCCTTCATCAGTAGCAAAAACAAAACATAGGAAAAATAACGAAATATACTCCTTATAGCGGGAGTTACTCGCTGTTGTAGACAAAAGAGTCTAATTCAAAATGACTTTGAATTTGACTATTTTGTCTTAGACTCTTTGCTTTTATTTTCAGGTGCTAAACAACCACAATTAAAAAAAAATTGAAAAATTTCAAATACGTTTATTATATTAATAAATATTTAAAAAAAATTATATAGAAGTGAGAAGAAAAACAGACATTTTTCCCACTATAACCTGACAAATGACCGATTTTATTAATAGAGAATGAAATTTGTATATATGGACACTTTTACAATAATAGAATGTAATTTTTTTTTTCTCAAAGTAGTAAAACCAAAAGAGCTTTCAAAGTATGATTTGTGTTGAATGCTCTCCTATATCAGAGATTTTGGTCGTTTAGTGAAATTTGGAAATTCATGAAATTATTTGCTTCCACATAATCAAGTTTACTTCTGTGTATCCTCAGAAGTGCAAATCTGCCATTTTTGGGACACTCACATATTTTACTAAACAAACATAAATAATTCCTGCGAAAATAAAAGTTTCTTAATTTTCACTGCTAAGAATAGACTTACTACATGTTGTATAAAAATCTCCATTAGGCCTTCCAAAAACTTTTTGGATGATAGAAGGGAGCTTTTATTCAATTGTTCTTGTCGTAAATCATAATCATTATGCATGGGCTGAAAATGAAAAATAAAAATTATGATAGTTATTTATGATGGCAATTTTTTGCAATAGATTTATATATGAAATTTCACTTAAAGTACAATTCCATGCACATTAACCCTGTAATTGACAAACGTTGAAATTTGAAAAAAAAACCTTTTTTTGAAGAGTTGTACAGAGCAAATGAGGTAGGTGTCTTGAATGTAATTAAATGGTAGAAAATAATTGTTAATATTTGAAAAAAACACAGGATGTTGCCCGTAAACAACATTGTCAACCCATTAGCAATAAACAAAAAGAAAAAAACGTGTAAATAAAATTAACAAAATAAGAAAAAATGTAAACATTTAAAAGAATTTAGGAAGAAGTTTTTTTTCCTTTTAACTTGAAAAAGTATACTCAAAGTAGGATAAATGCATTCTAGGTAGATAATTTGAATATAAGGTAAAAATTTTTTTGGGCTATTTACTTTTTGATATGAAAAGCTTTTAAAAAGTTCCTATATGGCACAAACAATAGAAGCATGATGCTTCTTCGAAGAACTACAGCTGAATGATGCAAAAATAAATCCAGGAAAGAAAATTCAACTATCCCAGTGGTTATTTAATATTTCTATTCGAAATCTTAAGTATATTTTCAGTCTTTTGCAAATCCAGATGATTTTGAGGAAGATTTTTCTCTCTTTTTTTTTTCTTTACAAATATCACCTAGATTTCACAACTCGTTTTGAGATCAGCTTAGATATTCTTATGTATCTATAATACTTGAATGTACACAATTCCTTTTCTTTTGTTTTTGAGAAACAAAATCTGACACTATACCATATCAAACGCAGTACAAATAAATGTTGAATAAAGCAGTTGTGATATTCTAGCCTTTTGGAAGTCCCATCAGAGCAAATTCTTCTCAGAATGTCTAGCACCAGGTGTCGTAGGTAACTTCTGATAATTCCAAAACGAAAAACCACTTTTACTGGTGATTATCAATACAAAGTGGCAATTATGTGTAAAGATAATAAATAGGTTCTAGTGCAGTGCAAAGTTTTCATATTTAGATGATCATACTTGTGTGTGAGCTCGAGTATTTACCGTACATAATGAACTCTGATTGAACAAATTTTTTTTAACATCCTCGAAATAACTCATATTTGATGAATTCTGCAATCAGACCTGAATATAATAAATTCCTATTTAACAAATTTTACCATCATACCCTGAAATAGGGGTTATTCCTGGGGGTTATGTTTTTTTCCTGCAAAATAAAAATATAATCTTGCCATGGGGGGGGGGGGGGGTTAAAACCCCAAAACACACCAATGCACCTTGATACAGGGTATCATGTATAATCATTGATAAATGCGATAAATATCAAGTATTTATCATATTTGCCTGCTACGTCTAAGGATTATGTATAGGCCTAATCACTGGTAAAAGTGAATTTTTTTTTTTTTTTTAAATTTATCAAGTTTGCCAATGACACTTGGATGTTATACATAATCACCAGTAAAAAATGAAACATGACAAAATTTATTACACGTACAGCGACGATTGGTGATTACCATAATCACCATAATATATGCAGAGGAGTATTTGCGGATAAACGAGATAATAGTCTAGGGTGGCAAGCTAGGAGAGGCGGTAAGTTTTAGGAATGAGTGATCAAGGAAATGAGACTAAAATGCGAGAAGAGTCGCAAAACCATACAGATTTGTAGTAAACACACTCACTGACCTGATATGACCAGGTCAGTGAGCGACTACAAGAACGACCCAGAGAGTACTTGAGAAAGTACAATGTGAAACCATGTGAGAAACGAAAAGAATAACCTCAAAAACTTGAGACTACATCAGTGTGCGACCAAAAAAGCATGGCTCCAACAAGCAGTGGCGTATTTACAGGGGGGCTTAGCAGGCTATAGCCCAGGATAGCAAGTTCAGAGGAGCGGCAAAGTTGAGGAATAATTGACCAATAAAATTAGCAGCATGGCAGAAGGGAGGTAAAATTTGAACAACCCTAAATAAATTTGCCTCTGCAGATACAATAGACTAGGTCAGTGATTGATCTAGAGTTTGCGAGCATGTGAGTGAGCAAAAGAGTGACTTAGAGCCTGAGCAAGCATGTGAATGACCAAAAGAGTGACCTAGAGCATGTGTAAAAATGTAAATGATTAAAATATTGGCCTATAAAATAAGGAACCATGTTAGTGAGCTACTGAAAGATTGACATGGAACGAGACTTAAAGAGTGTGTGAGCATGGGAGTCACTAAAGAACACCTTAGAGACACTGGTTACTCAGGGGCACCCTTAACAGACATGGGGCCTGGTGAGAAAATAGCAGGACCAGAAGAGTCTTGATAATTTCGCCTCCCACAGCCCAGAATTTTATATTGGAAGAATATATTCTGTGGGCAAGAGGATTCAAAAATTTAAAAAATGAAAATCCCAAAAAATTCAGAATAAATGGAAGAATTCCCTAAATTGATGAAAATTCAGAATAAATGGAAGAATTCCCTAAATTGATGAAAATTCAGAATAAATGGAAGAATTCCCTAAATTGATGAAAATTCAGAATAAATGGAAGAATTCCCTAAATTGATGAAAATTCAGAATAAATGGAAGAATTCCCTAAATTGATGAAAATTCAGAATAAATGGAAGAATTCCCTAAATTGATGAAAATTCAGAATAAATGGAAGAATTCCCTAAATTGATGAAAATTCAGAATAAATGGAAGAATTCCCTAAATTGATGAAAATTCAGAATAAATGGAAGAATTCCCTAAATTGATGAAAATTCAGAATAAATGGAAGAATTCCCTAAATTGATGAAAATTCAGAATAAATGGAAGAATTCCCTAAATTGATGAAAATTCAGAATAAATGGAAGAATTCCCTAAATTGATGAAAATTCAGAATAAATGGAAGAATTCCCTAAATTGATGAAAATTCAGAATAAATGGAAGAATTCCCTAAATTGATGAAAATTCAGAATAAATGGAAGAATTCCCTAAATTGATGAAAATTCAGAATTACATAACTAGATGAAAATTCAGAATTCCATAAACAGATGAAAATTCATAATTCCATAAACAGATGAAAATTCAGAATTCCATAAATAGATGAAAATTCAGAATTCCATAAATTGATGAAAATTCAGAATTCAATAAATGATGAAAATGCACAAAATTCCATAATTATTTCTAAATGAAAATCCAGAATTCTAGAATTTATGAAAAGAATTATTACTGTAAGTGCAGGGCCTCCCAAAACATGGGGCCACCTGTTGCACACCTTTAGGACAGCTCTGAGGTTACTTGCAGGAGTGGGGGAAGGCCAAGCAAGTTATAGAACATGGTGGTGAATTCGAAGAAAGCGTAGGCAAGAAAATTAGACTATAATAGGAGAAAAGTGGCGAAATTCATGTAGCCCACAGGCGGCAAAATCATAAATGCGCCTCTGCCCACAAGGGTGGGGCTGACCTCTGCCTTTGCGTATGGATGATTCTTATTATTTTCTTGCTTTTTCACACCATAAATTCAGTATAGAAGGACCCATGATGAGTCTGGTCTTGACCCTCGCTAAAGATCATAGTCTGAGGTCCTACTGCAGGATATGGGGACCATTCAAAAAAGTTGAAAAAGAGAATTTGCAAGCATGTTAGTGATTAAAACAGTATGCAAGTACAGTATATGAATAACATAGAGTGTGAGGAGCCAGGAGAGTGAGTTCTACCATCATCCTCACAGATGAGAACTAAATTACCAAATATTGCTCTTGCTTGTGATAGGACTGGTGTGTCTGATCGATCAGCTGTAATTATTGTGAATGCTGTGCTGGAAGATGTTGGGTTATTGAAGAAAGAGAAGCCAAATATGACAATAGACTGGATGAAAATAAAGCGTGAAAGAGCATCACAGTGAGTTCTTTTGCAACATAAAATTCCTAGAACAAAACGTGCGAGGAATATATTTTGATGGTCGAAAAGACAAAACCTTAGCTAATATCAAAGAAGGTGATTCTTTCCATAGAAGAACCATATCAAAGAACACATAACCATATTGCAGGAACCCGGGTTAATTTATCTCGGTCACACAACTCCAAGAAGCAGTAGAGCAAGGGATATGAAGCCATCAATCCTAGACTTCTTGAAGCAAGATTTTGATATGAAAGAATTGATGGCGATCGGATGCGACGGAACTGTTACCAATACTGTTTATAAAAATGGTGAAATCAAATTAATAGAGAAAAAAATAGGCCATTCTTTGCAATGGCTTATTTGACTTTTTCACTTCAATGAGTTACCTCTAAGGCATCTTGTGAAGCATCTAGATGGATGTTCCATCAGTCCACAGGGGCTTCAATGTGATATCGGAAAAAATTTTGGAAAATTGTGAAAGATTACCTATATATATATTGTTTATTAATTAAATTGAAATTTAAATCAATCTCTAATAACCTTCCGATAATGGACAGTGACAACAGTGATTTAAGTGCAGATCAGAGATATCTTGTGGGAAAAGTACGGGCAAAGAACTTGGAATCAAGAGAATTCTAAAAATTAGAAATGAAGGATTATCAGAAGCAGAAAAGCCGTACATTCCATGTTCCGAAAATAAACTTTTCTGCTAAGCAATATTCGAAACTAATTGCATGTGATCAAGTGCAAGCGACTGAACCACCTATTATAAAAAATCAGGAACTGGACCCACAAAAATTATCTGAACCAGCTTTTCCATTTATACCAAATTTTCCGTGTCACACACAAGCAGTTGAACGGTGCGTACGACTCGTAACTGAAGCATCTCTTGCTGTATCAACAACCGAGAGTCGTGAAGGCTTCATTCAAGCCAGAATAAAATCAAGGAGTACTCTTCCATCGTTTGAAGAAAAAAACGGACTAATTTGCAAAAAAAGTGAAATGTAATAACAGTGTGATAATAGAGGAAGCAATATAGAGGCATTCTCCTGACACCTATATCGCCAAACTATGTTGTTTTTTTGTTTTTATAAGTTGGAATATGGTTATAGTTTTGTCCCCACCCCCAAAAAAGGTTCGTTATATATATATATATATATATATATATAAATGTGCACTTCTTAGAAAAGTCTTTTTGCTCGACCTTTAGGGTCTGTGAGGAATCTCAATATATTATAATATTTTTCTAGATTTTGGTATAACGTCTTAAAACCTTGAAAGGCATCTTGAATACTAAGGCAACATAAGGCACCATCAATTTCCAAAAAAAGTGACAAAACACCCTTTTTCGTTCCACCCTACTGCCCATACATAAAAGCTGTGCTCTATCTTAGAATGTGAACCTGTTGCATTCGCCAAAAGTGACAGTATTATGTAGATTTTCAGTATCATTTATTCTGGGCATGTACTTGTTTGGGGAGTTGACTCCAACAGGTCCAGTGACATGCTCGATCACTGGGCAGGGATACGCATTACTGTTAGAGAATGAAATTGTTCCAGCTATGCAAGCACAGTAGGGCCTTTACACACACGATCTTTATGCAAGACTGATCTCTTCCACACATTGCAGTGTTGTAAAATGTCTTTTAACCAGTCAAGTGTCCAATTAATTTCTCAGAGTGTTACCCGCAGTGCCCACTTTTTCTTGAAGATGAGCATGCTTTTCCCTTTTTTTTCTCCTTTTTTTGGAAGTTTGAAATATTAAAATATTTTTATAGCATGGTTTTTTTATAGCTCGAATGTGTCGAGACATAATATGACACCCCAAAAGTGGGGAAGGGGGTTTTAATGTCCTGTGACTAGAAGAAATGCTGTTGATGGATTTATGTGGAACCATGGTAGTTGAACCTTTGCTAAAAGATATATGAGTAATAAAAAAGATGCATCTTCACAAGGGAATCGGAAATCGAAAAAAAAAAAAGCGATGGGGATGCAGCTTTGCAAAACATGACGAAGATAATAGTAATAATAATCTCAGACCTTGAAATATAATTGTTCAACTCCATCTAGTGATGAGATAATAAAGTAGAAGGATGGCTGTACAAATGGCAGCACATGTATGACAACTTATTTCATCATATCTATGTGAAAAAGACCAAAAAGTCTGTGCGTCGGCAAATGCCATCGCAGGCAACACCATTACGTATGGCAGCGATGGCAAATGCCGTCGTAACCACTTGACTGGTTAAGAACATACTTAACAAAGAACATATCAGCCAGCACATTCCTAATGTGTGGCCGTCCAGATCCCCAGACCTCAGTCCATGAGATATATTTTTGGCTTTGAAGGCATTTGAAACATCTGGTAAGTCATAAAAACCTGAGAACTTTACCTGATCTTAAAGACAGCATTTCACAGCATGTGCTCAACATATCCAATCAAAAACTTTGCACAACTGTGTAAAATGCTATCTTGAGATTTCAGATGGTAGCTGAAAATGATGGCTATCATGTGGATATGTCCGTTATATTGATTGGGTCATTATATCGAAAATAAAACTGCCTATATAAAATGTAATTGTAAGAAAATTTGCTTAGACCAATCAGATAGCTCCATTTTGCAAGCAGCCAATCAGAACATTATAGAAGACTAACATGCAGGCACTCGGCTTCATTCTGGTCACAATGTTTGACTTGGACATATATTTTTTTCTTTTCGCTGAGCAACCAAGTTAAGATTTGGTAATTAATCCAAGTGGGATACTCGGTCAGTGTGATAGTTCATATCCTCTGAAGATGACAACCATAGCATGTAAAAATGCATAAGGAATTTTAATTTTCTTCCGTTTATTTGCCTTTTTCGTGAATGACTTTTCTGAAAAATTTAATTGAAATGAACAAACCTACTAAAATTACCTCAACGAATGTAGATTTCAGTGATGTATTGCAAACAAAAGAATAAATTTCTCCTGAACTAAATCACTAATATGGTTTATTTTATTCTCTTTCAAAAGCTAGTGCAATGGACAAGTTTTTGTTAAATTTGACCAATTGTAGCTAGAAGATAGTTTGCGTAATTGGGGCTAAAAATGTTGACAATTTGATTTAGGAATTTGCCAATCTTTAAGTGCCTGTAGCTCGCCATTAATCCAGATATTTCAATGAAACGAGTATAATTTTATAGGATTTTTCCCTGCTCTTTTCAAATCTGCTTAATTTGCATGTAAATCTTCCAAAAACTTCACAAATCTGGATATTTTCAGACTTCACACAATCTTTTTCCGTAATTAATTATCCACCATAGAGTTAGTAGGGTGATTCATGTTCCAATTGGACTTGTCTATCACCCTCTTTTGTTTGGCAGAACATGTCATGTTCACCCTGTATATATCAATATGACCCAGACGTATTATGTTACATCTTGGGCTTTTACGTAATTGGCAATATGTACTTGTATTCTGTGTTTGTATTTCATGTGTATTTTGTTTTTGTGCATAATTGTATATGTTATTATTGTATGTGTGTAAATAAATTTCTAATTTTTTGAAGAAAAAAAATCGGAAGATCGTTGTATACTTGCATGTAAAAAATTACAAAGATCCTAATTGAATGCTTCAATAATGGCTAAAATTCATGAGTTGTAAAATATTGCACAATAATGCAAAGTCTTTGCTGCTGGCCAAAAATTGGGCCAAACAACAAACTAAACACTACAATGAGTGTCAGTATGCATAGAAACTGAAAAAAAAAATTATTTAGAAGAATATAGTGCTGCCACTTACAAAAAAATATTGCATTCACAATCAATAAAATTTGAAAAATTAAGTATTTCATAACAAGTTGCATCACTTTGAAATTACTCAGACAAAATCTTGCTTAGCAGAGTTCAAAAATTCTAACATTGAATATTATTTTCAATCCTCATCAATTTTGTGAGCTTTTATAAATCTTTGAGAACACAGAATTTCAGCAAATCTCAAAAAATGTTTATATCCTCTATACAAAAACACTTGGTCAGTCATTCCGCCCCCCCCCCCTAAAAACTATTTTCTTGGTCAAAAATTCTAGACAAACTTTTTTCTTTTGAAGTGTCTAAAATTTTATATTGCATATCATGGTATGTGATGCATTGTCAGTTTCGTTGCATAATGTGGTGGATTAATTGGAAGGAGGTTGGATATCAAAGCTGAAAGGGGGAGGCAAAGTCTCCCTAGTATTAGAATCTTTTGATAAAAAACTTTAACCCTCTATGTTCCCGTGTATATTTGAATATACATGGCAAAATATATGATCAAAAAACCCATCATACCAATTACTTTGATTTTTTGTTATTATAGAAAGTACGCATTTTAGACCAGGATTACACTACAAAAGTTTGACATAAGAACTTTTATAAAGCTTGAAAAATGCAACCAATAAGCCTGTTTGGTTTATTGTCACATTTTTCAAGTTTTACAAAAGAGCTTTTATAAAATTTCTACAGCATAATCCCGGCCTATGTGTCATTTCAGTACAAAAATATAGCTACATATATTTTTTTATCTAAAAAGAGCCGATTCCTTTTTGGTGTCATTTTTTGAGATTTGCTGAAATTCTGTGTGTTCAAAAATTTATAAAAGCTCACAAAATTGATGAGGATTGAAAATAATATTCAATGATAGAATTTTTGAACTCTGCTAAGCAAGATTATGTCTGTTCACACATAGAAAACATTAAAATCAAGGCAAACTTTACCCTTAATTAATCATTTTAGCTAATTAGAAAAAAATCCATTCTATATAATTAAGTTGCTATGTTGATGTATTGTTTGAATTCATTGAAGTTCATTTTTTTATTCAAACACAGATCATCAGTTGCATCAAGAGTTCGTGCATTTACATCATTTCATTGAAAAGGAATTTTTTTTCAACTCATTTTTATGGGGGGTAAACCACTGAGGGTTAATGCATGTGAACTGGAGAGAGAGATATCAAATATTGCAGAATATATGTATATAAAGGAAAAAACAAAACAAAGAACAAACCTGCATAAGTGCACATAGCATATCAATGCAAGAATGTGCAACACCATCATCATTCCGTTTAAGTGCTTTTACCACTTTCAGGCCTAGTTTTTCTCTGAACCTATAACATAGATGAATGAATATTTAAAATTTTTATGCAACAAAGTAGACCTCAGACATCTTACAAACTTTAAATAAAAAAAAAAATCCAAATAACCTTGGATGTTGAGTGAATGTGGCAAATCCAATTTTCGATGCGACTAATCTTCGTATGGCCTGAAATTGAGCTTCTAATACATCATTGGATAATGCATCTTGATCACCTTCTTTTTCCAATAAGGCAACCAGTGCCGTCTGAATCAGCTTTTCTTTATTCTAAAATATATAAGACGTAACAGAGTAATGTTAAACGAAAGTATTTCAAACTATACAACAAGGAATTATTTCCATATCTAAACAAATTAGTAATTGAATTGAGAAATAAATAATAATTGTACTCTTAAAATTTTTTTAAAAATTAAGAGAAACAGCTCAAAAGTGACACAATGGTTCAATTCACCTCTTGACCAGAACTGTGAACTAACCCACTGTATAGTACGTTGTCATTGAAATGAAATACTACATCAGCAAAATCCCAGCCAGCTGGAAGAGAGGGGAAAAAAGTGAGATATTTGAAGTAAAAAACATCATGACAAAAATCAAGAAAATGTATAAATTTGAGCATTATGTATGAGCCACTCATAAATGAAATAAATTCAGACTAAAAAATTTTGAATAAGCTTTAATTTTTTTTTAAGTCGAATATCTCAACTGGGACTGACAAAATCCTCTGTAAAACAATATTTGTAAAAAATTTTATTTTTACATTTTTCACACAGTTCTTAGTCAAAAAGTGAAAATAAGTTAAATTTGTACCCCTCAGTACCAAAAAAAATTTATCCTGTGTCATTTTAGTAAAATTTTACCAAGATATATCAATGAGATTTTCAACATTTGTCGATTTTCATGTGCTAAAATGTTTCTGTAAAACTAAACACTGACCACTATGTGGGTTTATTCTTATCACTACTGAAGAGTGGCAAAAATCAGGAGTTTCAACTGTTGATATCCCGACAAATTTTTCTACAAATGTTACAAGGTAAATTTCTTTCGCTATAACACAGAAAGTCACAAATTTGCTGACTGATATTTTTTAATTGAGCGCCATATAAAAATTTTAATTTTTACACTTCTCTAATATCATTCCACACTAATGAAATTATGAGAACTGAAATTTAACTAATAATTTTGTCATTTTTAATCTTAAAACTCTCAAATGGACCATAGAGTATAAACGTTTGTTTCAAAAAATTAGAATACCTTGAAACTTTTTTGAAAATATTAGAACATGTACCGGACCGATCTGAAAGATAGTTCTGCAAAAAAAGATTATGACGTCAGTGATGCTGACTTTCTTGAGAATTCAGTTCTTTATTAATACGCAAATTTAAACGTTGTTAGAAATTATTCAAGACAACTCTAACGCTGTTTGTTACTCAATTTTTTATCTAGCACTAACCTAGGTCATCATGTTTAACTACTCATTTTAACATTTAAAACTGCTGTTTAAGTTTATTTTGCAGTTATGTTTTAGTTTGAATTAAACCTTTTAATACAGATGAGTCGTAGAGAGCTACATTGCCTCACTAGTGACCAGTCGCGAGCTAAGAAGCAGATGAGCTGCTGGACATTGTCACATTACAAGGGGCGAGTTAATTTCAACTTTGGATCATTTGGAACGGGACTTGTGTAAGACAATTTCTGTGTATTGCTATTTCTCAAGAAAAATTCTTTGAAATAATAATTTTACTAAAAAAAATTACCCCCAAAATTTGGCGGACTTTTATACCACAAGATGGAAAAATGAGGAAAGCATGCATTCAAATGACAAATCAAACAATATTTTGGATGTAGCCTGAATAGCCTTTAGGCTAACACAAGATTTGTGGTTTGGTCAAACTGAATCACTATCTTTTATATCAGGGTTAATACGAATCATAAAAACGAATTTCACTGAGTAATTTCAGCTCTACACACCTAAGTGTTTGTAACTACATAGGATTTGTTAACTCTGCCATACGAGAAGAAATTATACCTGACCTTAAAAATTGTATTATCAAAGCTTATTCGCAGATGGAAACGGCGAAGTTAAAAATGTTGCTTCAAGATTTACAGTTGAGAGATAGGAAACCTTCTGTATTTTTGCATGAAATGCAATCCTTGGCTAACAACAAAATTAGCGAAAAGGTTTTGAAATCCTTGTGGATACAAAGACTACTAATTTCCGTTCAACAAATTTTATCTGTACCAGATTCTTTTTTGAAAAATTTGTCAACACTGGCTGATAGAGTTTATGAGATGAATTCCTGTGCTATAATCCAATCCATCTGTGTCTATGGGCATATCGAATTTGGTATCCAATTTAAATTGAGAAGATTTGAAGGCTAAAATTTCTGAATTAACAGTTAAAGCAAATATCTCTATCTTATGACAGAAAAAAACCCTTGCAGGAAAAGACTGAATAGGTCCTGGAGTCATGATTGTAGCATGTGTTGAAACCATCGGCGGTTTGCTGAATGTGCTCAAAAATGAGTGAACAGTGTGGTTTTCAGGATAACTACTTTACCACACACCAATTCCAGTCATATATCGCCATACCACAATTTCCAACCAGTGGAGTTGGGTGGGAAATGAAGGCTCCATCCACCAGTGGTCGCCCCAGGTTCGGTAAGTTAAGAATTTGCTTCTGACGTTCAGTGCCCGGATTCGTACCCCCGGACCTTGGTGGTAACACTTTTTTTTTTTCAAGACAAGCACAACTAAAGTCTATTGCCATGGACAATTTACTACCTAGTGAGTTGTGCCAGATGTGTAAGTATGTGTATCTAACAGTCTGAGTGCATATCTAGTGTTGTGTATAATTTTTTAGTGTTGCCATCTATATCTCAGAAGTGAATTGAGTGACTGAATATTTGTACTGTTTGTAGGACTGTTGCTCTCTGTGGCGAGACTTTTTAATGGGGAGATCAGCTCACATTTGCGCCTTGAAGTTGGGAACCACAGAAAACCAACTTCAGCCCACCACCACTGTGGTGACATTGGGGCTCGAAACAGGGTCCCCGCGATGCGAGTCCATCACTATGACCACTCGACCACCACAGCAGCCTTGGTGGTAACCATCATAAGGGAAGACGAGCATCTTGTCGCTGCTTGGAATAACTAACTTGCTTATCGTGACAAAAGCCCTCTTCATTGCCGGCTTTTTATTTTTGACCAAAACACAAAAGTAAAATTTTTGATTCATAGAGGCACAGCAGTGTATTGCTTACCTACAAATTTCGTAAAATGTAAGCAACTGAAAGAGCTCAAATTACATACAGCAAAAGGGTAATGTATCAACACGTACAGTATGTAATCAATTGTATTAAATATTTTGGACTCTGTAGAAATTTTCCTTGGAAATTCATAATTGCAGACTTATCTAGCCCTGTGGAGGGTGCAGATTTTTTTTAACAATAGATTATTAATCAGCATTAAAAATCAGCATTTGATAGGTGGTTTAAAACATAACCTAGGATTTCTTATACAAATCTTAATTCTCCAACTCCTTAATTTTTATTTAGACCCCAGGGTTCGTTTGGCTACCAGAAAGAACCCGAGGTACCCGCTAGCAAACCGGTTCGGGCTAGTTAGTTCGCTTAGTCTGACAGTCGGAGGATGGGGGTCTCCTGGCTGTCGGGCGATAACGGGGCCAGAGGTCGGGCTGCCGACATCCCATATAAATTCTGGTTTACATCAGTGTTGAAGAAATCCCAATAGCTCATCTTGTTACCTTCTCTTTCCCTGTGGGGTTCCGTGGCTCGTTGGTGGGAATCGTGTTGAGTCAATGTCAAACTCAGAATTATTAAACCATGTTGAGAAATGAACTATTTGTGCAATATACAAATGTTTTATATTGTATTGCACAAATATATTTGTCCTGCAAAATGCAATAATTTTACCTTCACGCCGTCTGTGGGTGCTAGGACCATCTCACAGTTAATAATGTCATGAGCTTATACAATTTACAATAGGCCTAAAAGTTGTGGATCTTGGACAGATCTCCAATTTCCCGTATTTGTGTTGTTGACAGATTCTGTGATATATTTCGTGTAATATTATTTCCCTTTCATGAAGATGTGTAAATTAGATACAGAGTTTAGTGCCGTGCCTTCGACCTTGTGATTGGTTCCTATTGTGGTGGGAACACTCTCGTATAAATACTTGATGCAGATTCTGTGATATATTTTGTGCAATATTATTTCCCTTTCATGAAGATGTGTAAATTAGATACAGAGTTCAGTGCCATGCCTTCGACCTTGTGATTGGTTCCTATTGTGGTGGGAATGCTCTCGTATAAATACTTGATGCAGATTCTGTGATATATTTTGTGCAATATTATTTCCCTTTCATGAAGATGTGTAAATTAGATACAGAGTTCAGTGCCGTGCCTTCGACCTTGTGATTGGTTTCTATTGTGGTGGGAACGCTCTCGTATAAATACTTGATGCATAGTGAGATGCATCACTAATTCCAGCTCCTTAAAAACTGTTACCTTCATAAAGGGGTTCATGCTCCAGATGATCTCTCAACCATAATGATGTACTAATTGTGGAAAGGTATGCTTCGGCGCACTGCTAGCATCTCATCACTTGATTACATGTGATAATACAACAGTCTATTGTATTTCGTCGTCTATTGTATGGATTGATCGGAAGCCAGACTGGCTACCTCATGACTTCCCTCGAAGTCTATCAGTTGATGTCTCCTGCTCAATGTTTGGCCAATAGCTTGATCAGGCACTTCAAGCAGCAAGCCTACACTATCTTGGCTCAAGGGTTTCTTTGACCACTTGGTGTGTAAAAAGACTAATCAATTGACTGAGAGACATCGGACTGTCTTACGGGCGATGTGAGAGAATGCATGTGTTTCCAGTCGTCTGGAAGTGGCAAGAGAATAAATTATTGTTTCAGTATAATAATGTGCTGAGAAAAGGAAGTTGAGTGTGATAACCGAGTGTGTAAATATGTTAAACTAAATTCTAATATTCAATTGAATAAATGTTTATTTTATAACGAACTAGCTTACCCATCGAGCGTGGCTGCGATCACAGAAGAAAGGAAATTCAAGGAAATGAAGGAAAGGAAAAAAAAAAAAATTTTAAAAACCTATGCCAGAAACCTTCGTGGGAGTGTACTCAACTTCCCAAACTTTCATGGCGATCGGATGAATGCATAAAGGACAGACAGACATACATTCGATTTTATATATATAGATTATGTAGAAGAGTTGATCAACTTTGCCCAAGAATATTAAAATACAGAAATACAAATACAACGCCACAACAGGCAAATTGCCCAACGAGGTGGCTGACTTAAGAACATCATGGATCCCCGAGCCATTTTTTGGTGGCCCTACCTACTACTGCTACACCACACATGCACCCCGCCCACACACCCCCGGAACTCCCAACGAATCGTTAATGTGCGTGTACGTGTAGTGAAACCTGACGTGAAGTTTGTTTCTGTGTAATGCTTGTTATGTGTAGTGCTGCCATCTGCCACCAGTTTTTCTAACTATGAGTGAAGTGTTATGATTGAATGATTTAACGTTGTAGGACTGTTGCTCTCTGTGGCGAGACTTTTTAGCGGGGAGATCGGCTCGCATTTGCGCCTTGAAGTTGGGAACCACAGAAAACCAACTTCAGCCGACCACCACTGTGGGGTTCGAACCCGGATCCTTGCATTGCGAGTCCGTCACTGTAACCACTCGACCACCACAGCGGCTTAAGAAGACACCAACGAATTGACGGCACCAATGGGTGCCGTCTTGAGAGGAAAATTTAACCACTAGTCATGCCGACCGAGTTTCCCACTTGGGTTGAATACCAAATGTTAACACTCGGTTGCTCAGCGGAAGAAGTACGTCTGTTCACTTGTAACGTGGCCTTGTTGGGGCTCGCCTGACCTATACCCCTTATGTAATGGAAGTGCATGTGTTATGTTTTATTCTTGAGTTTGTGTTATGTCAATCATATACTTTATGTTTATAATTATTTTTTGTCGACTAAACAAACTTTTGTTACTTACGGACGTTTTCGGTGCCGACGTGTCACGAACTGTTTTAGGAAGAAAAGAAACTAGTTGCCGAACTTGCAGCTTGGAACGCTGATGTCGATGGGGGCACATGTGCGTTACTCCTCATTTGCATGCTTAGTGATTTGAGAGCTATATATAATCACGTCCGTGCTTCAAATCGGTCTTCAGTCTCGTGTAGCGCTAAATCAGAACAACTCGGCTGGTCCGATGTTCCCGTTATGCAAGTTCCTGTCAGTTGCTCTCCAAAATGCCGTTCAGGGATGTCTGGTGTCCGTTCTCGATCTTAATGCCTTCGTAGATCTTGCCGACTGCGACCTAGCATTGGCTGGCATGGTCAATAGCAGTGATCTGATAGTTTCCTCATATGATGCTGCAATCTGATGCTACCCCTTCACCATGACCTCCACCATCAGACTCCACTGCTTGAATGCCGAAATCCACGTGTAGCACGGCCGATGTCCGCGATCTAATGACGCCTCTCCGTCAACGCCCTGGGTTCGTCGAGATATCTGTTAACTGGATTCCACCACTTGATCGCTGAATTCCTTGTGTGGTTCTACCGGTGTTCATGATCTAATATCGCCTCCTCAACGCCCTGGGTTCGTCATGATATCCATCATCTGACTTCTACTGCTTGATCGGTGAAGACCAAGTGTGGTTCTGTCGACGTCTGTGATCCGATTCCGCCGCCTCGTCGACGCCTTGGGTTCGTCGCCGAGCTCTATGTGTGACTCTACTGACATCTGTGGTCGAGCATCATTTCTTGAAGACCATAGCTGAGTGTCACTTCCGCCCTAGTCGCTTCACCATAAGTATACTTTGCGATTTTCCTACTAGTGAAGGGTTTGCCCTTGAATTGATGTCTTAACTAATGTGTTTTAATTTGTAATAATAGAAATAAATAGTTGTTCGAAACTTTTTTGTTCATTGACAGATAGAGACATATGTTGCACACTTCAAACGTGGTGGTCAGAATGAAGCTGTGAGCCTGCGTGAGATACTAATGCAGCGTCTTGATTGGACACTTGCGGAATAGTGCTATCCGATTGGTCAATTCGAATTTTCTTATAATTCCCGCTCAAAATGAATTTAAGCCACGGTGTGTTGCGATCGGGGTGTAGATTAATTATCGTTAACTAGTGTATTTCTGAAGGCCCGAATATATGTGCCTTCGTAGAAATCTAAATCAACTGTGGACTTGACTTTGTGAAAAACTCTCGCTCCTTGAAATTTGAATCTATGGCCTTCTTGCCAACAGTGAGCAGCGATGGTCAATTTTTCACATTCCTGATTCTTAACACAGCGAGCGTGCTAATTTAATCTTGCTTTAATGGGTCTCCTTGTCTGTCCTATATAACCAAGAGAGCAATCACTACATGGAATGTAATAAATGCCCCATTGTTTATTCTGCAGTATAGCATCTTTGGGGGGCATGAAACCAAAGTTTTTAGTGGGCACATCTATGGTTGTTAGATTAAACATTTTTTTTTTTTTTTTATACTAAAGATTTTGGGCAGCTAGAAGAAAAACCAAACAATTTTACCAAAGAAAATTTATATAAATTTTTTGGTAACACAAGTGATACCATTTTATATTATCAACAAGACATTATTTTATAAAAATAAAAAGTTCCAAATTGAAATGAACAGTTTAAAATTCATAGGTTTTTTTTGCTAAACATCTGCAAAAACCAGCAATTCCATTTAAATCTCCTCCAAGCTTGAGGCGTTAATTATATTCAGGTTTAAAAAGAGAAATTCTGCCATACAATCACCAATCTCTTCATGGAGCACCAAAAAACCTTTGGCAGAAAACAGATTAGGAACCTCTGCTTTCAATTTTAACTGAAAAAAAGCAAGAAGTCCCTCATTTATGTGGTTCAATAAATCTTACCTAAAAGAGAAGAACTTCATGTGCAACCAACCTGGTGGAAATTGAAAAAATTTCAAATGACTAGATTCAATGTCTTCATCTACCGGGATACTAAATGGTCCAATTCTTTGCCCACGATTTGTGTGTTTCATTTTTACGTGAACTCCACTGTTTCCAGAAGCTCGAACGCCATCAACCAATGATGCGAGTAAAGCATCTCTGTAAAATACCAAGTTAAATTAAAATTAGAGGAAATTGTCATACAACTACACTGAGTTATTTTGTATCTTTCTACAACTTGTGAGTTGATGCGTTATACAGTTAAATCTTGTTTTAATGAATAAGTTGTAGCTAAAATTTCGGTGTAACAAAAACATTTCAATAATGCCCAAATAAATTTATGCAGGCAGAACGTATTGTGATTTCCAATATTACGAGATAAAAATATGTTACAACGAATGTGAAAACAAATTCCTGAAAATCAACAAAAAAAGTAGATTATAAAAAAGTAGATCTCATAGAAACAGTTTCAGAGGATTTTACTTGCTGAACTATCAAAAAAGAAGGGTTGTTCTTCTATGGCTTATGGGAATGAAGGAATAAATCTTAAGGGACCATTCAAGTATTATGTCTACAGCCATTTTTGACCCCTTTCACAGTATATATATAAGCTCAGCCCTTCCCACCTCCTACCGCATATTGGGATTAGAGGCATATGTCAAAGGGGAGGGCCAGTGGCGTAGCCAGGTTTTTGTCAGTGGGGGAGCGAAATATAATAAGGCACCTTATTCTGCTCCTCATTTAGGCACAATTAAAAAAAATTAAGTATACAGAGAAACTTGTTAAAATTTCAATAAAAACTTCATTTGTTTACGTTTTGTTTTCGTGTTTATTTTTCACACAACTTTTTTAACTGAAAATAAAATAGTTTGGTGTAAACTACACAAGATACACTGCTCAAAACAATTAGGGGAGCACATGGTTTTAACAAAATTACGCAAAGATGTATACCGATAAGTAACATAAAATGAATCATCCATAATTTAAAGCCTGGCAGGAAACGGAAGAAGAAAACTTCATATGCAAATCAAAGTTAATGATGTCAAAAACCAGAAAAAGGAGATAAGGGCAGAAATCGGGATGTTGCAGAAACGTCTGTTTTACTGCCGTAACTGTGAAATTCGATTGCGCAGTATTTTTTTTCGAGACAAGGTGACTTGAGGATGTCTCAACAACGTGATTTACCGGAATCCATGGCATGGTGTGTTATAGGCAGACTGGAATCTGGGCAAACACAACGTAGTGTCGCGGACGCTGTTGGAGTCGCCAGAAGTGTTGTTGCAAGGCTGTGGAATCGATTCCAAGAAACAGGAAATTTTAGACGTCGACCAGGGCAAGGTCGGCCACGCGCCACTACAGCAACTGATGACCGGTATATAAGGTTAACAGCCCGTCGAAACAGAACAGAGAATGCTACGCAGCTGCAAAGACGGTTGCTCTTGGCAACAGGACGAAGGGTGTTCAGCCAAACAGTACGTAATCGGCTTCATGAGGGAGGGCTCTATGCATGTAGGCCAATGGTCTGCATTCCGTTGACCCCACGCCACCGTGCGATGGGCTACTGAACGGATGGGCTGCCACAATGGGAAAATCACAGAATGAGAAAAAGGTCACGGAAGTCCTGAAAAAGTCACAAAATTTGAGTGAAAGTCACTGATTTTTTTGATTCTCCAGAGATCTTTTTTTTTTCAATTTTTTCCTTAAAATCTAAGTTTTGGAGCTGCTGTGGCATTTAATATTTATTTCTTCTCTCTTAGGTTTTATTCATTCTTTTCTTGCCTCAGAGAAATGGATGGGTGAGTAGCCACAGAAAAGAACAATGCCAATATGTAGCCACCCTACATTGTGGCAGACATACGGGTGGGGCAAAAACGCTATTTAGACTTGATGAACAAAAAAGAACTTTTCTTTCTTTGCTTTTCCAGACCTTTCAACATCTAATATTCTCCCTAAAGCGGTGTTCTCAGGATCACACGATAATTCCTAGAGGAGGAGGGGGGACTGTAATAGACCACAGCAGTAGGGGGGGATTCTTGGGAACAATATTGGTTTTATGCAGAAAGAACATGATCTTCTCCCCACATCGTGGAGCAGGGCTGTTGGATCTTTGGCGGGTCCGCAAGCCAGAGGTTTCACTGAGGGGGGGGAGGGCTTCTGTAGAGGGGGGTTCTTTTTTGTTAATTTACTTGCATTCTCCCTTTTATTAAGACCCTCTATTTTATTAACCCAAACCCCCATTTTGTGGTCGCTACTCACAGTTTGGAAACAACTGATGTAAGAAAACAGTCCAGCATGGCTCATTTTGTCGAATGCAGGGCTTTCACTTGTCCTACTTTTCCTACTTTTTGGTAAAATGTTCCAACAAAATCTGTATGATTGATTATAATTGAGAAGGGAATCATGGACATAATGCCAAATAATACAAATGTACACTGCTCAAAACAATTAGGGGAGCACATGGTTTTAACAAAATTACGCAAAGATGTATACCGATAAGAAACATAAAATGAATCATCCATAATTTAAAGCCTAGCAGGAAACGGAAGAAGAAAACTTCATATGCAAATCAAAGTTCATGACGTCAAAAACCAGGTACTATCTTGTTAACCGTGTGAGGAAAAATCGAAACAAAGAAATAAGAAAAATAATTTCTATTATACGTGAAATTGCCACAGAATTTCAGCTCACAAGTAAATACAAAATTTCATTATTTAAATTAATATCATTTTGAAATGACAATAAAATGGTAAAAATTTGATAATTTTTTAGTATAATTTCATGTTTCATTTGGAAAAAAAAATTCACAATAAAAAATGTCTAGTTTTTTCTCTATAAATGTGCCTTTCAGTACCTATATATATTGGATTTTATATTTTTATTGTTTATCAGTTAAAATATTGTCACGCAGAATTTAAAGTAGTTTCATGAGATGAAACGACAAAAGCTGGTCCCGAGAGGCAAAAAATAAACTATAGGCAAAACTAGAGACAAACAACACATGAATGGTTTGTTTCAGGGAATGATTTTCCCCGAATACTCCCACACACAGATGTGCGTGTACGTGACCTAGATTACAGACATTCCAAGCAAGGGGGAAAATCAGGGACCATCCCTATGGAACACGTGCTTGTTTAGGTACATGTGAAAGTAGACAGTATTTTGAAATTTTCTGGATGTTCTTGTCCAGGGCCGTCTTAAGAGCATCATGCCCCCCCCCCCCCCAGCCATGTTTTTTTTTTCTGAGACCCTACTTGGCAAATTCATTTGGTTATTCCTGAAATTTTTTACCAGATCTAATTTTCGTGATGCTCCATCTTCTTGTGAAATCCCCCCGGGAGGAGTGCCCGGGTGGGCCCATGTGTTTACCACAGACCAGTCATCTGGGGGGATCAGGGGGCTCTTGCCCCCCCCCCTCGGCTTTCAAAAATACACTAGAAATAGTATATATATATATATACATACAGTGAGTATATGTTCTTTGCCCCCACCCCCAAAAAAAGTTGAAATGACAGTCCTGGTTTACCATCTCATTCAGTGGCGTAAGAGCCAGTGGTGCTCAAGCACCTACGATAATTTGTGACATGGATCCGAGCACCCCAGAATTGATTCACAAATTAAACTTTCCGACATAAAACTAAAAACGATCACCCACAGTTTCGATAAAATTCTGACGCCCCTAATTTCATTATAATTTCAAAATAATATCAATTTAAATAAAGAAATTGTGTATTTACCTGTGAAATGAAATTCTGTCGAAATTTCATTATATTCTTTCAACTGATAATTTATACATATACTCTGGATTCCTTTTCAATACGAGTCCAAACTCGCATGACGAAAATATGAAGGAATGCTAAAGGCAGTTTCTAGTTTCTTCAACAAAAGTTGGCGACGACTAGCATGCCAGTCGCCAAGTGACTGAGTCGCGTTTGATATACATTTTGTCGCCAAAACGCTAATTTCCTCGTGTGAGGGCATCTAGAGCGATATACGTACTGGTCTTCAGGAAACAGTTTCTTTTATAAGTTGACAAACTTTAGTTTCCCTGTGTGAGGAGGGCCTTATACTTTTTCAGGGTATGCTATGTCCACTACAGATTTCAGTTGGATGAAATACTGAGGTTTACTATAGAAAGTATATATTTCATTCCCAGATTTTTTTTGTTTCACAGTTTTTGTTGGTTTTTAACACTAATGTATATATCCAATCAACTTCTAAACCATGTAAATGTTGAAGTCTGATTGTTCATTATAGTACTTGTAAAGAATTTATAATTAATTTAATATACCTTTCTGTTGAAGTATATTTTTTGACATGGGCTCTGATATCTTCTATTTCAAATACTTGAGGATTTTCAGTACATCTAACTATGGCAAATATCTGGAAAAAATTTTAAATAATTAATGCCAAAAGAAGTTTAAGTTCAACAATTTGAAAATCTCAAAAACTGTGAAAGGATAAATAATCGCATGTTACAGTAATATTTAATAGTTGAGATATATATTTGACATGCATATTTTTTATGGACATCTTTTTTCAGCCACTTCAATGGGCATTTTATATGTTCTGGCCTTTGCATTTTATATAAAAAGATAAATTTGTATCCTTCACACCATCGATGTACAAACTTTTGCTCATGGGCTCTAATCTGGCCCATTCAAGAATTTCATCCGGCTTGTGAAGCTATTTCAAGAAATATATTATTGTTTCAAAATAAATTTTATGATGAGCTTAACACTAGAAAGAAAGGCAGGGTTCTGTGTGACCTTTTAGCATTTTCCAGCAATTGTTGAACATTTGAATATTTTAGAGCATGGTACAATATTTTTTAAGACAGAACAGAGAAATTTGAAACAATTGATTGATCAATCTTTTCATTACTATTTAGTTTTTAAAGCATTCTGTGCATACAACCTCTCTTAATGTACATCAGTGTAAAGAGAACTAAGGATTTGTATTTTCTATATTCCCGATAAGATTTCAGTGTTACGCTGCTTCCAGGTTTTGAACAGAATCAACCAGTGAGATCTTGCTTTATTTTGTTTTAACAGCTGCAAGCACCTGATGATATTTTTGAAAGGTTTAAACCAAACTAGCCAATTTTGGTATGGAAAAATTCAAATAATTCTTATCATATAAAATCAGTATATGTAAACAATGAGTTTTTCATAAAATATTTTGTGAACCCTTGACATCCTATTGATGAGGAAGGGTCCTGGGACATTTCATACATTTCTATCACAAGCAGTTGCAACCAATATATAGGATATTATTGATTTCTCTGATATTTATGCATATCGGTACCACTAGATATATAATTTCATTCCAATTCACACATCTACCACCTATGTTGTTGCTTAGTTCACTAATGTTTTGCCTGGGGTAGTTTTACACTGCTACTGGATTTTTCTCACGCAATCATTGCCAACTTCTGAAAAATTTTCTCTTTAATGAAGTTGCATCTTTTTGCCATTTCTATAGCAATCATAAGCACATGGATATCTCTACTTGGCAGAACAAACAATTTATCACACAAAATGACAAAAATACTTGACAGCAAAAGCTGAGACCAATGCTGATCGACATAGGAAGATATGATTGATAACAGAAAAAAGTCTCATGAATGAGGATTACGTCGTGTTAGATGCACAAAGAGACTATCAGAAGAATTTTTATCTTGCGAAATCAATTTTGACTGACAATGTTTGCAGTATTATACTGTGAATGTGTTCTTAAATATATTGGAGGGTCAGTATGAACCCTTTCTATCTTTTCAGGTATTTTTCTTAGCAGTTTGTATCTCCGTTGCTAATAAAGACAGCTTTGGTATATAAGGATATAGTAATTCAGGAAAAGTCCCAAACATTTTAAGCATTTGGTTCATTCTTATCATTCTTACTTGATATGGAAGCAGAAAAAGCGCACAGAGTCACACAGATCCTGTCCGTCTTTCTAGTGTTAAACATAATATGCATACAAAATAAATATATTAGTAAGATTAGTGAAATGGTAATTATGCAGAGGTAGCTCAGCACCAATATGTCAAAATAATTTTTTTTACAATTTTTAATTAATATTTGGTCTGAAGTGATATAGCTTCATAGCTTTTATACGGAGTGTATAAGTAATTGTGGATGAAATATGACGTGCAAACCCAAAGGTGAACCCTCTCCCCGATTTACAAAAAAATCAATAAATATGCTTGGATGCTCATAATATTTATATATCTATGTATATTTTGTTTTGAAAAATATAATAATTTATTGAAAAAATAGAGAAAAATAAATACAGAGAGTATAGGCCTATATACACAATATTCTACTCAAGAGATTTCTTGATTCATGCAGAGTATACAACATATATATATAAATTTTCTTCTGTGGTATGAAACACTTTCATAGTAGTTATCAAATACTAAAACACAATATACAAATAAACAGAAATATTATAAAGGCCTTGTTGTGACAACACTGCATACTGGAAACCGAGAAATATTTTATTAAAATAAAAATATTAATATTTTTTTGAAAATTCATTTTCATTTTGCAGGTTATTAATATATAATGAAACCAGATATATGAATTACTTTTGGTTAATTTCATTTAAGGTTATACATAATTATATTGAAAACCTCAACAAAGACGCTCATTGGATGGACATTGCCCGATTTCAAACTAAGTAGGATTTTTTATGAATTAACATTGGACTTTAATATATATGTAATATTTCAATATTAAATCTATAGTTTGATTAGATATGTAGAGGTGTGAAAAGAAATAATATTTGTAGTTTTTTCTCAAGAGGAACATTCAAGATAGATTCATAATCCCTAAACAAGCATTCTGAATAAGTACAACCAAGCAAAATAAAATGCATGAATAAATTGAGGAGATTTATTTTTCAAGCAATATAAACAAACATTCATGTATTTTACTTTGCTACTAACTGCAGCTACACGAGTTCCATTTTAGTTCATAGTAACTCCTATAAACATTTAAACTCATCAGTTTCTAACACAATCAGGCAAAAACATTGGTCACCAGAACATCCCAATTCATGGCACCAAATTATAAGTGTTTCAATATTTTCATTATCTATTGAACACTTTTCTTTATATTTTACTCCATTCTACTATTTACTCAATTGACTAGCTCCTAATTTTTTGATTTGATAATCTGAAAATTACTCGGCAATGATTTGCCCATATAGCATTTAAACCGATCGAGATCTCCTTGGGGGTTAAATTTTCAGAAATCCCATCTTATAATAGGTATCTACACTATAAAGTATAACAGACTAAATTTCAAACTTACTGGATGATAATTGGACACCACTTCTCTACTACCATTCTTAAATATCGGAACAACATTAGCCAGTTTCCAATCCCTTTGGACAATACCCTCAGCAAGACTACTTCTGTATATCTGTGCGACTGGCCCCAACAATTCATTAGCACATTCCCTGAGGACCCTGGGATAGATATCATCTGGTCCTGGAGCTTTGCTTGCAAATACATTTCTTAGAAGATTTAGGACCTCCACGTCTTCTACTTGAATATCATTGAGGGTTTTATTACCCCATGCAATACCCGTATATCGAATATCATTATCTCCATTAAAAACCGATGTGAAAAAGTCATTGAAAGCGCTAAAAAGCATTCTCTTGTTCAGCTTCAACTTTTGATAATTAACACCTTCTTTATAACTTTCTCGAATGATTCAAACTAAAATTCATTTCTAGTACAGTAATTTAATACATAACATTACTTTGACAATAAAGTAGGCAAGATTGTGATTCACCAATCGGCACACAAGATTAGACGTTAGTTGACAGGAAGACGACACACCAGACATACTAGTGAGATCTCATCACGTGAAGAAGTGGACAATTGCTATTTGTTGCAAGAAGCCGTATCACGATAACATCAACTACCTTATCACCTTGTGAACTTAACGTAGATATCTATTAACTATACGTGAGAATTCATCACCGACCAGCCAGAGTAGAAGAAACACAACACTCGAAAATATTAGTCGAACACTCATGTCATTGGATGGATTTGCATATTGAGATGTATTATCAGAACAGTATTATTTTTTCTATGGGTGGCAACAGGCTCAACAAAGTGGAGGAAGTTGATCAGGCTTCTCCCATTGTTTACAAGGCCATGGCAGTTTGAGATTGTGGAATTGTGATGATGGGACGGAAGCCAAAAACTGGTACACCTGCCTAATATCGTGTAGGGCCCACGCGAGCATGCAGAAGTGCCGCAACACGACGTGGCATGGACTCGACTAATGTCTGAAGTAGTGCTGGAGGTAATTGACACCATGAATCCTGCAGGGCTGTCCATAAATACGTAGGAATAAGATCTCTTCTGAACAGCACGTTGCAAGACATCCCAGATATGTTCAATAATGTTCATGTCTGGGGATTTTGGTGACCAGCGGAAGTGTGTAAAGTCAGAAGAGTGTTCCTGGAGCCACTTTGTAGCAATTCTGGATGTGTGGGGTGTCGAATTGTCCTGCTGAAATTGTCCAAGTCCGTCGGAATGCACAATGGACATGAATGGGTGCAAGTGATCAGACAGGATGCTTACGTACCTGTCACCTGTCAGAGTCGTATCTAGACGTATCAGGGGTCCCATATCACGCCAACTGCACACGCCCCATACCATCACAGAGCCTCCACCAGCTTGAACAGTCCCCTGTTGACATGTAGGGTCCATGGATTCATGAGGTTGCCTCCATACCCGTACACGTCCATCAGCTCGAAGCAATTGGAACCGAGACTCGTCAGACCAGGCAACGTGTTTCCAGTCCTCAACAGTCCAATGTTAGTGTTGTCTGGCCCAGGTGAGGCGTAAAGCTTTGTGTCGTGCAGTCATCAAGGGTACACGAGTGAGCCTTCGGCTCTGAAAGCCCATATCGATGATGTTTCGTTGAATGGTTCGCACGCTGACACTTGTTGATGGCTCAGCACTGAAATCTGCAGCAATTTGCGGAAGGGTTGCACGTCTGTCACGTTTAATGATTCTCGTCAGTCGTCCCGTTCTTGCATGATCTTTTTCCGGCCGCAGCGACGTCGTAGATTTAATTTTTCACCGGATTCCCGATATTCACGGTACACTCGTGAAATAGTCGTACGTGAAAATCCGAATTTTATCGCTACCTCGGAGATGCTATGTCCCATCTCTCGTGCGCCAACTATAACACCACGTTCAAACTCACTTAAATCTCGATAACCTGCCATTGTAGCAGCAGTAACCGATATAACAACTATGCCGGACACGTGTTGTGTTATCTAGGCGTTGACGACCGCAGCGCCGTACTCTGATTGGTTCCATATCTCTTTATTTGCATACGCATGCCTGTAAAAGTTTTTTTGGCTCTTCAGTTTATATATCATTACAGGGAAAATATCACCAAATAAACATTATATAAACAAAAATCCTGTGACTTGAACAGGTCTTCTCCCGGGGGCCACTCTGTGTTAAGGTTAATAGAAAAGGTTAATGGAACATAAAGCCCTAGGGGGCGATATGTTACACTGGCTAAACCCTAGACCCCCACTTCATAAACCCCTTCCTTATGTTTTTGTCATATCAGAGTTCCTTCAGCACCTACAATGAAACTTTCCAGAACAAGCTCCATGGACAGGCCCGAGCAAGTTGAAAACGTGTCCTGTGAATGGAAAACTACTGATTGATATTAAGCCGTGTGCGCAACAGCTGAACTGCATTGCAAAGCGCTGTGACACATCGCAATAGTGGGCTCAAAATAGCAAAAGAGCAGAATGACGTTGAACGAAATGAGAAGTAAGTGATCAAGCAGTTTATTTGATCGGTGCACTGAACGGCAGTTTGCCGTCGGAATCAATGCACATCGCCAGACAGGGATGTGTATCAGAAGAAAACGCCATCCAAATAGAATGTGCACGAATGAGAGCCCATTTCTTTACTGATTGCATTCCCATGAGCAGACAACACATATCACTGCAGGTAAAATAAAAAAATTAAAAGTTTCTTATATACGAGAGCTAAAACCGTCGTGAATGGTACAAACATAGTCCAACCAGTTTTCCAATTCTGACAGTCAATGCCCCATTCACCCTTGCAGGGGAGCTGACAGGGTTCCAGCCCGGGGACCTGAATAATTTTTTCACACTATCAATTTGCTACAGGGGGCCTGTAAAAACCCAGATTTTTCACGGCCGAAGATCTCAGCTTACGGGCCCTACTGCAGGATGTTGTTCTCAATCTTTGGAATCAAACGGCATGTTTAATTCTTTTTTATTGATTGGAAGGCTTGGCCATACACACGATAGATGTTAAATAAATGGGGAAAAATGAAATAATAAACTACTCAACACGGTTGGACTGATGTCAGGGCCCAGCGGTTGAGAAACAATGCACTAGACTGGGGCTACCTTCGTGATGTTCATTTTTTCCTCTTACTCCAGTAATAGAGAATAAATCACAACGGCCCTGACTAGATCAACCCAGGGCCCTTCCGAATGACGGATTTTACATATTACTTTTCCTATTTACATTTTTCGAAGTTTGATATTAGACGCTTGTTATTTGCTCTATTGTCATACTCTGTTGTTGGTCAAAGATTGCAAGCTTGTTGCCATATTCCAATGGTTCTCTTTTGTCAGCTGCCTCCTTTGCATAATTCATGGTTCATCAGCAGCTCCCCAAAAAGTTTGGCAGATATTTCCCATATAAAAGAACCACTTCAAAGCATAAATAGGCACACAAATCAATATTTTCAGCTTGCCATGATGCTCCTAGGAGCTGTGACGTACACTTTTAGAAACACTGTGGTATTCCTAATAAATTTGGCCTAAATATTGCAAATTGAGTCAAATGTATGTCTTCTCTTGAACTCTCTTTCTGTCACAAGCATATACTGTAAGATTTTTTTGTTCGCTACAGCTAGTCTGTAAAGATCGACACCTGGCCCCCACAAGGATGGGACTGAAAAGGCTGCAACCCTGAGGCCCTGGACAACCACCATTGTTTGTTTTTTCATGTATTAAATTCACTACAGAGCACCACACCCCGTGAAACTTTGGCTTGCCAGCCCGCCAAAGATCCAACGGCCCTGCCCCACGATGTGTGGGGGAAAGGTCATGTTCTTTCTATGGAAAACCAATACTGTTCCCAAGAGGACTCCCTACTGCAATGGTCTAGTACAGTCAAACCCCCACACTAGAAATTACTACATGATCTTGAGAACACTGCTTTAGGGGAACATTACAGATGTTGAAAGTTCCAGACAAGCAAAGAAAGAAAAGTTCTTTTTTGTTCATCTAGGCTAAATAGCTTTTTTGCCCCACCCATATAATGTCTGCCTCCATGTAGGGTGACTACACATTGACATTGTTCTTTTCTGTAGCTACTCACCCATCCATCCCTCCAAGGCAAAAAAAAAAAAAAAATAGAAAAGAAACCAGAGAGAGAGAGAAGCAAAAATATTGAATGCCACAGCTTCTCCAAAGCCTAGATTTTAGAGAAAAATCCAAAAAAGAAACATCTCTGGAAAACTGTAAAAAAATCTGTGACCTTTACTCAAATTTTGTGACTTTTTAAGGACTTCGTCACTTTTCCATGATGGTAGACACTCTGATCACATTATGTCCTTGGATCACCCTTATTTTATTAACATATTTAGAAATAAATACTCTTATCACACGCAAAAAACTTATACATTTTTTTAAGACTGATTAATAAATAAATTGAAAAAATGAACAATTTTCGGAGCACAACATGCATGCATTTTACTTGACATGTTGCCACCAATTTTAATAATTTAACTGATAAGCTGATACTTTCTAATCAGTTACAACTTCACCATATATTGTTAGACATGCAAAAACAGTTTTTATTTAATGCTATTTTGACTCAAACATTTAATTATTTTAACTGATAATACAATAAATTTATCTTGCCTTGTCTTTTAACTTTCTTTTGATTTATAGAGAAAATTCAAGTTTTACCTCAAAAATAACATGTGATAAGAGACTAAAAACTTGAAAATATATTTTGTGCTAGTAGGATCTCAAAAACTCTTAGTTCAAACTATGAAAAATACATTGTTACTGGTTTATCTAACACAATCTTATCTTTGGTTTTGTCAGAATATAAATTCATTTTTCATTCCAAGATTTGTGGTTTTTTGAGGTACAGGAAACATCTGAAATCTGTAAGCTACAGTACACAAATCGCTCACTTCAAGTAAAGCAACCTCTTCTATCCTGTGTATAAATCAAGTACAGAAAATACAGGAAGAATTTTTTTTTCTATATTTCTCCTCTGCATTGTGAAATGTACATTTCTTGTTCATAAGATACATAATTAAAATTACTATTATGTATCTAAGCAGAAACCTTAACATAAGACTTCAGCATTTTTTTTTCCAGAATTAGTTACCAAATCTACTTTGGTTATGAGTGATGCATTTAATTATACCTATGTTGAGTAACTAATGTAAATTTATTTAATGTCTTCTGATTTTACTAAAAATTTATTATATTAGTCACATTACGATGACATACATGAAAAATAGTGGCAAAAATAATAAAATTTGACTGCTGAGAATCAAAGTGAATATGTCTTATAAATTTAAGTAACTGCTTTCAACTTTAATTCAATGTATGACTTTTGACTGAATTTTCAAATTGAAAACTCTAAATAAAAATTGATTTTAATTTGCATACAGAGTCAAACCTGCTACAACAAATTTCAAGAGACTAAACATTTAGTTCATTATATCTGATCTGCATAATAAAATATGGAAGATGACAAAATCATAAAAATAATTAGCTTAGTCACATCTACCACAAAAGACTACTAATAGTTACAAATTAAAAAAGAATATTATTACAAAACCTAATTGAATTGTAATTAATTATGTGCATTAGGTTACTTCTTAGTCCTGACAAATGATAATGCATTCTTGCTCTCTACCAAAATTGTATCATTCAACTGATTGGTGATTCTAATTTATTTGAATAACAATCTATTTGAATAAAGTTCTGAGTGTTGTTAGAAACAACTTGAAAAATACTGTATTTCTCAAAGAAAGGACATTTCAAAATGGCTCTGGTCATTATCTCTACCCTTTCCCTGTACAAAGCTAGATGCTAGAATTCAATTTACATACTTCTTAGAATCAAAAGTCTGCCTTAGTATATACTGGTGTCTAAAAAAAAAAAATGAGTACAAATGTTAGGTGCAGATAACATCTAAAGGCAGTGTTTTTCAGCCTATGGTCCACCGCCCTATCCACAAGTTCTTTCCGGGCGTCTCTGGGATCATATTAATTTACTACCGTTGCATGAAATTGTAGTTTTATCAATTTTTTACGATATGCAAAATTTAAATATGCATTTTGGGTTTTTCGGGGGCGTCAAAATTTATCTACTGATGTTAAGGGGGGGGGGGGGAGTCTATGGATCATTGACAATCACCAATATGGTACATAGTGCACTAACGTTCACTACAGGGTGTCTGCAACATCAAAAAGGTTCGGAAACACTATCCAAGGGAATGAGTGCACAAAAACTTATAACCAGGAATGTCACCATAAGCCGGTATTGATTGATACTGTTGACAGCACTGTTGATTGATATGCTAAAGATAAATTTCAGTTTTTTTGTTTTCCTTATTTCTTTAAAACATTTAAAAAAATTCTCCAGAAAAAAAGTCAGGTTTTCTCTATCAGTGTCAAACTAAGGATGAACTACTGCCACTATAATTGCACATACACTTCATTAGAAATTTTTTTAGCAACATCTAACAGAGAATGTACAGAAAAGTTGAATTTTTTAACGGAAGTGGGAGTTATTTTTTCTCTTCTGAAGGGAGGGGGTGTATATCATTGCATACTAAATTTAAGGCGGCAAAGACATTGGTATTGTTCATTATATGAGTTTTATTTATACAGTAGAACTTTGGTTTACTAGCATAATCATTGCATGAACATGCTCATAATCCAATACATTTGTATATATATATATTATCAAAACAAACTTTCCAAATGATTTGATCCACAACCATCTCACTAACACCAGCCTTGTTGCTAATCAAAGATAAAATGCAGGTAGATTTATATAATTGCATTTCTGTCTCTTTTATTTTGAAGGCTGAAGTATTTTTTTAGAACAATCAACAAGAACAGGGGCTTCACATTGAAGCCCCTATTTGCATCAACACTCAACAAAAGGTAAGGCAGACATTCTTTCCATAGGCTTGGGCCATGAATGCCACTCCCATAGTCTGTGGCATCCTGTAGAATTAGCCCACAGGGTCTGGAAAGGAGTCAAAATCAAACAAGGGGCCCTCAAACTATTTGAAGGATTGCATTAATATGTCTACAATACATATATGTATTGGAATTGGTTTTTTATTGGAAAAATAAAAAGATATTGAAAAATGTTTGGGCCCGCCCTACTGAACTTATTAAATTGGCCCTTGGCTTTGCCGACAGTGAGTGAAAGAGAACTGACATCTTAGTCGTGATCACATGATACTTTTGTCGTAAATACGCCAAGTCTCTTGAGAGAAATGATGTCACTCTCCATTGTTTGTACAAAGTTTGGTGAGCTGGATACCGAGTAGAGATGAAGATACATATATGCTCTAACTAAAGAAAATGCCAGTCCTCTGTAGCTTAATAGTAGAGCACTCACTCAGTCTGAGAGAAGTTGGTTTAATTTTCCAGAGGAATGTGAATTTTTTTACAAAATGCATCTTCACTTCTTTGTATCCAGTCCATTGTACTGTACAAGGTCTTTCGTGAAGTTGTAAATGTAACCTCCTGATTTAGGAGGCTTTAGTATACGTACCACAGAAATACAGCGCGTCAAATACCTGAAATTTCGGAAAAAGAAACAAAAATTTGGTTCATAAGTCCTCTGGGACTCGTTCTTTCCTAGTTCCAAGAAAAAAAAGTAAAAACAAAAACCTCTAACTTTTTTTCTCCTTTTCACAGTCCATCACGATCATGTAACCTTGAGAAAGTGGTTTTACTACTTTGTATACTGTACTGTAATGATATACACGTGAGTTGTTGAAGGTATTTAGTTGCTTCCCTTAATGAGGGCCGCATACAGAATTTTCAAATTTCTGAGTTTCTATTCCCCCTGCGGATTTTCTCCTCTCTGGTTGCATACCGGAAATTACAGTACTTTCATGGCTATCTGCCAGCATTCAAAGACAACGTCTTTATGTCGTAAATTTGCCTTGTTCCTACAAGATTAAGAATTAACATTTTTTGAAAAATCTTAAAGGATTTGGAACGCCTGTTCAAAGCGTAAAACATTGTCTGAGATCGTTAAAAAAAAAGAATCTGTAAAAAATACCTTGAATATCGAGTTTTGTCACCAATAGCTGTGATGCGGTAGTCACCGTTTCGCATCGCGAAAATCACAGATGTGTACGCAGAATTTGGCTTTTGGAGGGGCAAAAGTTCTTCCACAGGAATTACAGGTCACTAACGCTCACAAATAATTTTAAATTAACATAGTATAAGACTATTTTCTCCAAAATTATTTTCAATTTTTCATTTTCTTGAGGGGGGGGGGGGGCCCTGGCCCCCATACCCCCCAGATTTTGCCTTTGATGAAAATCCAGGTTTGGAACCCACGATTGCGCAGTGTTAATCGGCAAAAATATAATTTTTTCAAGATTTTCCAATTTTGAGTTGGCTATTCCTTTGAAAAAATTTTGGTTGCCACGAAAATAACAGAGACCTACAACACAAATATGTATACATTTAATTTCAAATCCACACATTACCAATTTGGAGGATAGAAGAAGGGCCGCAACTGGAGGGGAGAGAGGAGCAAGCTGGTCTAGTGCCCCCTGGGTTCTGGACTAGAGGGGGCACCAAATTCACCCTTAATAACTACTACTTCTACACTACACGAGGTGCCAAAAAGTGTGCTTGCCCTGTTTGAGAAAGTATCTAGTTGCGGCCTCAGATAGATGGCACCACTTACTGAACAGAAAATACTCTAAATGATGGGGGCAGGCACACACACACACTCAAGTTTCACTAATACAAATCTAACGTAGCTCCCATATTCAGATGTGAAAGCCTGTATATGTGGCAGTTAAATGGCGACAAATCAGAGTGGTGGGCCATCAGGGAAGGAAAAGAAAATCATTCTACCAGGAAATTGCTTCACAATGATTTATATGAATAGGGAATCAGAAGAAAAGTGTATGAGAGAGAGAGAAATTCATTTGCTTTAAATTTAAATAAGAAGATATTATTGAAATAGCTAAGATATTTTTTAAAAAGCAAAAAAACCAATCAGAATTATAGACTTATTTATTAGTAAATATATAAATGTGTGCCTCTAACTTTTAATTACAGTGGATCCTGCTTATAACATTTTTCAAAAAACTGTCCTAAAAAATGTAAGAATGAAAACACTTAAATGGGAAATCTTAATGAGAATTATTTATAGAGTTGGGACGATGTAAATAAGTCAGACTAAGTGGAAAAATGTTTGAAATGGGAATGTTATAAGCGGGATCAACTGTATATTTGTGATAGATTTATTAAATGTGCTAAATTCCAGATGTTCAATTCTCAGTGTTAATGGGCTTCTTTGCTTTTCCTACTAGTATAGACAATGAACGTAAATGAACCTCTGGATAGAATATGTTTTTAGAAATGAATTATTTATTTGATTCACCAAGATACCTCCTTCTCTTCCCAGAACATGGCTCGCCGCTCTGTCTCAACGAAGAGATATAAGCAGGTGATGAAAGACCTGGGGCATGCTAGAAAAAAATTTATAGAAATACTAGTGAATTATAGGAGGGGACCATACTTTTTTCAAGATAATTTTTTTTCGAAAGGGACCCAAATTTTTTTTAATACCCTGGGTTCCATGACCCTGGTTAAATTAGAGTGCAGTGGCATCTCTGATACCACTTTAATTGAGAGATCGCTTGTTCATCAAGTCAAAACTAACAAAACAGTTGGTATTGTGAAACATCACTCGTAAATCATATACAAAAATACATAAAAAATTTTTACTCATTTTAGACAACAATTGTGAACCAAGTTACTCATAATCCAAAAATTTACTATATTTTTCATAGTGTAAAATAATGTAGTATGCATAGGAATATTAAAAAAATCTAAGTCATTTATTAAATCTTAAGGTTTGCTATAGCAGAGTTCGACTGCATATTATAATGCTGATATTTTTTATTCATTTTTGTGCATATGTAATAAAAAAACAAACTGAATTACTGTTTGATTCCCAGCACAATACAATAAATTCAAAAATTAAATATGGTTTTGATTTTACTTCAGATAAGGGCTTTAAACTAATTATTGAGTAGGTACGTGGATCTCTTTCGACTATGCAACTTTCAGTTAGACCAAAAACCCTTTTCACTGGTTCCTGCAAATAAAAACACAATGCTGAATATCTATCTACAACAGCATATATACTTTCTCAGATCATAATCTCTTAACACACAATGCCAAATCATGTACCAAACACTAAAAAAGTTCACTATACAAGCAATATATGAAGACTGATAATCATATTTTTATTAGTAAAGCCTCAATTAACATAGCCACCATTAACTGAAGTCAGTATTAACAGAGCTTATAGAGCCAGATTAAAGCCAACTGGTTGCATAATATTCACTGGCACAGTGCAGTGCATGAAAAGTAAAAACGACATTCATAACTGGTGATTTCAGAATTTTTTCTTAAATAATCTTTTAATTTTTCACATTTTCGTTTGATTATTTACGTTAACTCAGGAGCTCACTATTCAAGGTGCTCATGATTCCATTACCCCTGGGTAGTCGAGGCTCTACTTTACATACAGTCAGATCTCAGCACAATTTCTATTAATTTCAATGTAAAATCAGTTTGTAAAGGTACCTGCCTGCTTATGCTTTCTTTTGTGAGCTATCACATGTTTAACATGATGTTTGAATTAAAGAACTATTTATAAAATCACCTCACGAATCTTCTTGCTTTTATTTCAGTATCATAACTAAAATCGAGGGAAGAAACAAATTCTTTTTTTTTTGGGTTTATCTTCCACTTACTTCCCACATTTAGAGAACTGGTTATCTACTGCGATGGAAGAAACATGGTGTCCAATCGGTTTTTGAAATAGAAAGGTGTTTCAACTGGATATGCAAGACAACTAGTAAACTGAAAAATAACATTATTCAAAACAATCAAATTTGCAAGTGTCATTTCTCATTGGGCAAGAAATACCTGTTGAATAAAAAAAATGTCTTTGCTGAAAAAAAATTATTAAAGATATTGAAAAATTCAAATTTTCTAAAGCTTTCTCTCATAACAATGTGACATCAGAGGTACACAGTAAGAGCTCTCTTGAAATGCACTATAGTTGTACCAGCTAACGTCATGCGTAACAGCATTACTGTGAAAGAATCGAGTAAGCTCCCTTTGCAACTGTTATTAAGATAGTTTGCAATCCCTGTACTGTCTTTTTCACTGAACTATTTCCAAAATTATCTTCGATTATTGATATTAGTATCTGTATATTTAACAGCTTCTTTCTTCAATCATTCAAATGAGAAATTTCTGTGTTTGCTGATGAAGTAACTTTCATTAAGAACATTTTTCTTGGGTCCATTTTAGTTTAATTACGTATGTTAGTTAAATTTTATTGGCTTGATTGAAAGCCAACTGGAGACGGAGAATTTCAAGTATCTTTTCAACTTTGATACTTTTTTTATAATCTTCATAGTCTTATTTGAATTCTGTATAACTTTCAACCCCTTTACTTCCAAGCGATTGGCAACAAATTTAAATGATCACTATTAGACAATTAGATGAATCAGCGATAAATATGGTAACCTTGTTCTAACCAAACTGTGTTTTAGAAAAAGGAAAATAAGAAAGAAAAAAACAGAAGGAAAAAAACAAATAAAAGGGGAAAAAAGTATAATAGATAAGTAAATGAGTAAGTACAAAGTAGATTTCTCTTTCCACCCTCACCCTACCTGTCTTCTTTTAAAGGAGTTGAGGACTTATTCAATTTTAATGCACATTCTTTCAAATTACCTGAATTAACACATACAACACCTTAAAAAATTTTTCTTCCTCAAAGCTATCATTTACAACTTCTTCAGAAACTTTACATGCTATTGACACAATTATTTCCAGTTCTGGTTTTTTATGGGGTGCACCAACCGTGGGCCAAAAACAAACAGGCACTGATAAGGAAGGGGTGATGTGAGCTACCATCCTCAAAGAGCCAGAAAAATAATGGAAAATAATTTCTTTATACCGTAAAAATATGAGACGTATATTCCTCATACTCTTTATATATTCTTACTAATTTGCCTTCCTCAAAGTATTGGCCTGGATTCGCACCTGGCCAGAAACTGGTGTACCCGTCATGGTCTTTGTGTATTGATATCATTTTTTAAAAACACCTTTCATAGGCCCTGGTAAGCTCCTGCATTAAGCCCGGTCTGGCAAATTGCACCACAACTAATATTTTTCATCACTGATAAAGGTAAGAATCATCAAGATGAATTACCAAAATACCACACAAGCACACCACTGACACTAAAACAACACTATAAACAAGAAATCACTCACTTAACAAAACAGTAAAATAAGCAGCTAAAATAAGCCACATCAATACAGCATGTGCTAAACAGTAACAGAGCAGTAGCATCATGCAGCAGTGCCTAGACACCTAGAGCCAAAACTGCAATCATAACTTCAAACGATGAGACAACCCCTCACTATATAGCTATGTGTGGCATACCAAGAACATCTTTGAACCTAACTTTAGAAGCATATTAGATAACTTAAGATTTGTTATATAGAAATTGAAATGGAATTTTGCAATGTGTTAAAGTCAAAGCAGTTTTTGAAATAAGTGTAAAAACTGCTGAAATGCATCTCAATGTACACCTAACAAGCCTCGTCCTGGAAATAAAAAGCCATTGAAATCACTACAAAGACAAATTAATTTTTAACACTAGTAATAAATAAATGGAAATATTGAAATCAAGGCATGACTTAAGCTTCAAAAAATTTACAGAGAAGCTGGGTAGGTTGACATGAATTGGACATGACATGGTTGAACGGAATGCTACTGTTCTGAACAAATTTTTATGAACCAAAATTTTATTTGATTCTCAGAGGTGATGTTATGCCAAGGTCTGACTGTACTGAAATGCACAATTATTGTTCCAAACATATTGTTATCAATATCGTAGCAAATATGTAAATGAAAAATTGTGAATTCGTACTTTTTGTCTTGAAGAAATTTTATGGACTGAAAAATCATTGACTGATGTTATAGCTTCATCAGTACTGGAAAAAAAAAATACAGATAATTAAATTGATTAGAATAGCAAGTGTACATGTTGAATAATTTCAGCAATAAAAAAAATCTCTCGAAATGAGAATATTTCAAGAAAAAAGAAAGTGAAGCTAGAATACGTTGACCACGTACGATGCAACATTTGTGCAGTCAACTTAGATTGGTTATCTAAAAAAGGTGGAATTCTGTTGAAAATAAAAATAACAAACAGCATTATAACAAAGTACATATTATGTCCAATACATCATTATCAGTTAATTCCAAGTATACATACATACTAGGTTTGATGTTTCATGAACAAAATATTTTTATAATACTCATATTTTATAATTAATATGTGTGCAGAGAATATAATAATTTTTTCTTCATTAAACATACATAGCATACAATGAAAAATACAGTCGTTTTTCTTTTAAAATAAGAATTTATTTCTCATTACATCATTATAGTATACACTTTTAATTCTATATTTCACTATATCTTCTATTATTCACCTGCCTACTGATATTTTCCAAACAATTTTTATAACTCTTTATTTTATCATACGTTTAGTTTGCATGTTTAGCAGTTTTTTTATAATACATATACAAGCTACACAGGGTGGTAACTATCGACCGTCCCCAATAATTACACACATTGCCATTTTTAAAAATAATAAAAATATATTAACTCCCACACAGAAATCCAGAAAATGAAAGAGATACGAAAGCAAGTTTTTTTTCTTCAGACTTTTCAGGGAACAGAAAACTTTTTTTACAAGTCAATAAGAATATGTTCTTTGCATCTCACAAAGCCAGCTTTACAGAGGTTATAGATAAGCTTTAGTCATTTTGTTTTGTTCTCCAGAAAGTACCGAGTCTATTTTATTTTATTATTATTTCTTTGGTTATAATTTCTAATTTGATGGCATTCAGCATACAAGAATATTGTATGCTGAACTACCCTTAAAAAATTTTGGAGAACAATGAAGTTATTCTTCAAAATTATTTTTTCGAATAATACATTGACTCGTTAAATTTGTGAATTTGCCATTTAATCGAAAAAGTTTATACAGGTAATTTTCAATGGACTGATTCAAAAAATGCAATATTATCATATAAAAGTTACAAAAATTTCATGAATTATCACATTTTGCTTGGGGGAAGGGGGGTGATCGCTATACATCTGCACCTGACTTATGGTATTACCATTGAAATTTAACTTTCACTTCATCCCACACACTAAAGCCAATCTGATACAACCAATGCCAGATTCAGAATCAGTGCCCTAAAAGCACCCTAAAATCAATGAAATCTTTTTTAGAATAAAATCAGTATTGAGTAATGTAATCTAGGGTTTTTGAAAAACTAAAAAAAAAAGGTTTTTTGGTTTAAATTGGTTTTTTGTTTTAAATAGTATCAACATTAAAAACAATAAAATTTCTGAAAAATCATTCAAACTTCTAATAATTAATTAAAATAAAATGTTTATTAATGTAATTAACACTATATCCATATTAATTAATAAATGTTTCTTAAATTTTAACAAAAACCCACTTTTGCAATTTAATTATTTTTTGCTTAACTCAACGCCTTCCTTTACATGGACGAATTAAAATATATAAGAGGTGTAAATCATAAATTCTCATTTCGAGAAAAATAAGGTTTCACTAGAATATATGTCAGAGTCCCATGTTGAAAATTTTGTGATTTTGCCCTCAGGGTCATGTAATGTGACCCGCAATCTCAAACCTAATTTTGTAAGAATGAACTATGCAACACATTCTCAGATTACTTCAACGACTCTCAGCACATTTACAGATCATTCAAGTGACCTGGGGCACTGTTTCAGATCACATACATCAACTGGGATGCTGTTCCAAATCACTTAAGTGACTTGCAGCATATTCCCACTTCAATGAAGCAGTCCGAAGCACATTTTCAGATCATTTAGGTGATCTTTAAATGCAACTACAGATCACTTGAGTGACCCTTTTTCCTCTCTACTGCGTCATATATCCATATAGCATTTGTATCCATGAAAAGAAAGCATACATTATTTTTCCCTGTACAGTTCGGTGGAGAGTGAAGAACACTCCCTTGAAAATTACTTTTCACATAGAGATACATGAATTTTTTTGACGTGTCTATAGTAACATTATAGGTAACCTCTGAACAATGGCTAAGTCCATGGGACGGTTCCAACAAAATGTGGCCATTATTCAGAGATTACCGTTAAAGTAGGTTTTACTGTATTATTAATTATATTTTAAAAAATTTTGTAATTCAAAACAGTATAAGTAAAAAATTGTATGACTGATATCAGGTAATCAAGCTATGGGATTGCACTTTAAAACTAAACTGTCTTGAAGTTAAATATTAGATTTATTGAAACATATGAAAGATACAAGAATGGGGAAAAAAGTGATGAAAATTAGAAACATGCAATATAGATTTGACTACAAAATCAAATTAAATTTATGTAATAATTGAACACTAATAATTAAACTCAGCTGCACCTCTTAACATTTGATAAAGCATAATTAATTTAGCTGTCCTATCTGTAGTAAGGTGATTTAGTTTAATGTACATCACTACAAAATTGGGAAATATTCTTTCAATTGATACAGAACTTGCAGGACACCAAAATAAAAAAGGGTTGAAGACAGTCTTTTGTAAAACCTTCTTCTTCTGCTGTCTGTTTTTCCATCTTCTATGTGATAGGATTGTATATAAAGCTTGTATTTATTCAGTGAAATATTTGTTTCAAGCTTCATAAGAGAAACAATTGAAATTTAACAGAAATTTTGGGTCTTTTATGATCATATAGGTGTAAATCAGTGTTTGTGAAATGTTTTTTTAATGATAATGTGATCACATATTCCCAAGAGATATTTGAAATCTGTCCAGGGAGTTGATTAGTGTTAGTAGACATCCATGCCTGAGCCGGGAATCGAACCCAGACCTGAGCAGTCAGAAGCTAGCTCCCTAACCACTCAACTGTCAGGCGGCTTGTATTGTCAGTTACGTGTAAGTGCTAAATAGTGGCCGGATTTTGTTCAGATATTTTCTTACATTAAAAAAATTAATTTTTTAAATTCGTAATTTCAGAATGCAGAATAGAAATTTTGTTTAAAAACATCTCAAAAGCCAAAATAGAACAACAATTTCTATTAAATAAACATTATAATGATGTAAATAAATATCAATGGTGTATTGTAAATGAAAAATAATATTTATGTTGAGTTTTCACAATAATGTAATTATTGCAAGTGTGACTGTGTATTCGGTACCCTCAAATACAAATACAAATACAACGCCACAACAGGCAAAATGCCCAACGAGGTGGCTGATAAAAAGCTGTACGGTGGCTGATAAGGTGTACCCTCAATACATTTTGATTTAGTTGTAAAGTTTCGTGTTCTGCTAGTACTTGTTTTATAATATGTTATTATCATGGGAGAAAAAACTATAGTTTTGCAAGTAATATTTGGAAACTTGGAGGTTTTGGACAGTTTATTCCACGTATCCTGTTTAAAACTTGGATGTCAAAACTCCCAACTTGACAAAAACATCCTTACTTTATTTTTTGTGGGTCTCCTATATAAATACACTTGGAACTAAATCTTCACTGGAAAGTGCGAGTCCAAACATTAGGTATACATGCCTGAAGTATTTTTCTTCAAATTTGAGAAAATGTCTAAATTTCAAAGTAAACACTGACTTATGATTATATTGTGTAGCTGGACCCCCATGCATTATGACCCAACTTCCATACCTAGATTGAAAACATTGGGAATTTCCTTTATTTTGCTGTTTCAACAAATTCATTTGAGCAACCAATTTCTAAAATGCAAATGAACTTATTTCAAGTACTGTAATTACCTCATCAAATAACTTGCTTTTAGTATCACCCAAACATATATATCATTAACATCACATATCATACTATTAACTTCTACAACTTAATATGACTGAATTACCTATATATCCCTAAACGATGGTCCTTGAAATTTTGAAGTGTTGTGGCATCTTTACTGATTTTTATGTACACTCCTACATAACACAATGCTTGGTCCACAATTTTCTTCATAATTTCATCCCGTCTATCACATGAAAACAGGTGCTGCAGAAAATATATTGCATCATACAATTTAGGATATTTTTAATTGATGATAAATATATTTTAATTTTGTTTGCATACATGAAAAAAATTGAAATATTTCTTTACTATAATGTTAACATTATTTGCTTTACACATCCAATACTCAAGGGAAAAAAAAATTTTGATTCAAAAAAAAAAATGTCTGTTCTGAGTAACTGTCATTATTTCATGTCATTTGAAGTCATCATTTTTATAAAATTAAAACTTATTTTTGCATATGAATGTTTTAAATTTAGTTTCTTTCTTAATTAATAATTGACTGGAAACTTCTCAAAATCAATATTATCTTAAGTAAAGCAATTTTATTTTATCTAAAATGGTATTTTATTGGCCTCATTGGACAGGCTTTATTAACCTCAGTCGTGAAAAAACTTTCAGCACTTTGCGTTTGTTTTTAAAAAAGCAACACACAATTCTGAATTGAATTTTCTCGAGGGATACTTCATCAGAACATGCCAGAATTTCCTCGTTAATGATGGAAGAAACACGCCACCCATTTCGTCAGCTTGGACAGGCTTTATTAACCTCAGTCGTGAAAAAACTTTCAACACTTTGCAACAGATGGCTCCCCAATTCGCATTCAAAGACCACTCGGACGCAGCAAATACAAAGGCGAACTCTTCGGACGACCATCATCACCCCTCCACGACTCATTTGTGTGAATTCTGACCACGAGGTCCTGATGACGGCTCTCCATTGAAGAGCCGAAACGCATCGATCATTCGACCAATTGAATTTATTTGTCTTGAAAACGTGGCAATTTTTGTATAAATTAAAACCAGGCAAAGTTTCTTATTTTTGTGATAATAAAGGTATAAACTATCATACTGGCAGCATTAAAGTGACAAACCATTGTAAAGGCATGTGCACATCAGAAACGCATTGCTAGGGAACCATTGTGACCAAAGTAAACATTCTGAAAGTGATTGTTGAAGCCCAGGAACCATTGTTGCCTGACGGTTTTTCGGGCATTTGCACAACCCTGACGAACTTTTAAAGTAGCCTATGGTTCAATCCTGGTCCTGTTTATTACACATGCTATGGCGACAATCGGTTCAAAATTGTAGATTTGTATGAAGAACATACATACAAATACTTTCACATTTATATATAAGATGGTTCAAAGAATTTCAAAAAAAATAAGTGTAGGTACATCTGAAAAAAGATTCCAAGATGGAAATGAGTTAATCAAGCTCAAGAGACAATAATTTTGACGATGATTGGTGTGAAAATTTAACTCACGACGTGGCTATTTTATGTCAGTGCGTGCACTCATATCATCAAAAATGTTCACACATTAGCTGAATCCATATTTGTTAGCCGAAGCAGAAAAATCACTAAAAAACCTTTGTTAAACAAAAAAACAAGCAGAGGCATTTGTTAGCCAAGGTATCACTGTACTTACAGAATGAATTTTTTTTCCAACACTTGTTACAATTTTGTATCTAATAAAGAAAATGTCAACCATCATATACTCTCAACTATTAATCATATAAAACCAATCATCATAAAATTTAAGATTAGTTTCCTTTTCAGATGTTTTTTGCCTCTTTCAGTCGCTCAATACATTTCTTGTCTAGGTACATCCTTTAGTTAATGAACTTGTGTAATTGCAGTAGGATTCTAGTTCAGTTTCATGCTTTACTTATCCTAGAAACTAACCTGACATAACCTCTTTCACAGAAAGGACATACGGCACATAAAATATAATCAGTAAATTTCTAACTTACTCAAAAATTCCAAATTAACATAATTTGTTAAAATTAGTTTGTTTTGCTTAGATTATTTGGCCAAACCGAATATTTGGCAAAAGGGCAGAATAGGCCGAATATTTGTCCCATCTCTAAACTCTTCGATAGATTGGCGCAAATTCAGATAACATTGGCATTTTTTAACTTCAAACCACTTTTCACAAGAAATATGCAAATGAAAAGATGGTTTCATTGTGAAACAATATGACTGGCAGACGTGCCAACTTTTGAAATCCAGAAATCTGGAGATTCTCTCGAGGGGGTACCCCAGGCACTCATAGAATCGATCAAAGAAAAAAATTCACAAAAAGTTTTTTTTTCAAATTTTTATTTTTTTTTAAATCAATTAAGAAAATGTTCCATTCCTCCCCCTCCTCCAAGGCAGGTTCTGAATTGCCTCTGAGCAGAATATAATTCCATATCAGTCTTTCCATGCAGAATAGAGAAATCACATCTACATACTGTTCATATACACTCATGTCCATAAATTAAGAATAATGCCAGCTCCGGCAAATAAAGGTTCAGAAACAAAACAAACGTTACTTATTCATAAAGCCCATTTATTAAACAAAAGATAAAGAACAAAAACGATGGTGTATGTATGATACCATTCATAAAAACTATGATTTTTGTTCCCTGGAGCAATTGTAAAAAATATCTCCTTTACAAAAACTTACTATTACATGGTTGGTATGATGGTTAATACATTGTATGTCTCCCATGCGATGAAATACAGTCCGTACAACGCCTAGGCATGCTGAGTATCAAACTATCGATCTGATCTTGGGGAAGATCACTCCACTCAGCAAGCAATGCTCTCCGAAGTTCCGGTACACATGTAGGAGGTGGTTGACGGGCTGCAACTCGTCGGCCAAGCATGTCCCCCACATGCTCTATCGGATTCAAGTCAGGTGAGAATGCTGGCCATTCCATACGGGTTATATCCTCAGATTCAAGGCATTCATTTACGATGTTTGCTCGGTGAGGACGGGCGTTGTCATCCATAAACACAAATTCTGCACCCATGGCACCCCTAAACAAACGTACATGTTGTTCCAGAATGATGTCCCGATAAATTTGGGCTTTCATGGTTCCGGTTTGAACATGCAGATCTGTTCTGGAACCCAGTATAAAGTACACTGCTCAAAACAATTAGGGGAGCAAGCAAAAAAGTGAAGAAAACCGTGCGAGACAGCCACGTATTGGCATACAATGGATAGTACACGCGTATCAATGCGCAATACAGAATAAAGACGTAAAAAAAAATTTGGAATTAAGCTTTAATTCTTTGAAAATATGGGAAAAACATGAAAAGATGATTTAGGGAAACAATTTGGTTACATGTAAACTATAAAAAAAAGTACTGTTTAGACATGATGCATGAGTTTTAATAGGGCGTGTGGTTTCCTCGAACAGCTAAGACTGCTGCACACCTGTTTGCCATGGATGCGATGAGGTTATCGATCAGACTTTGGGGAATACTGTTCCACTCCTCAAGAAGTGCAATCTGCAAGTCTCATACAGTAACAGGCGGCCTTGGTCACGCAGCAATGCGTCATCCGGGCATGTCCCAAACATGCTTGATTGGATTCAGGTCAGGAGAGCACACTGGCCATTCCATACGCTGTATTGTTTCAGCTTCAAGCATGTTCTCCACCAGACGAGCTCTATAGCGGTCGGGCATTATCATCCTGGAAAACAAAGGAATCTCCAATGGCTCCAGCGTAAGGGATGACATGAGGTCGCAGTATCTCGTCTGCATACCTTCGGGCCGTCAAAGTGCCATTCCGAATGATATGCAGGTCCGTACGTCCGCCTATGCTGATTCCACCCCATACCATCCAACCAGCTCGTCTGTATTGTGACCTTTCACGAACGAATGCGGGGTTATTTCGAGTGCCCCTGTCCCTCCATACCAGAACACGCCGAGTGTCACACTCCAGACTGAATCGTCTGTAAACAGCACTTGGCTCCAAACATGTTGCTCCCAATCTCGATGTTCAGCAGCCCATCTTCTTCGGGCTGCACGATGGCGTGGGGTCAACGGAATGCAGACCATTGGCCTACATGCATAGAGCCCTCCCTCATGAAGCCGATTATGTACTGTTTGGCTGGACACCCTTCGTCCTGTTGCCAAGAGCAACCATCTTTGCAGCTGCGTGGCATTCTCAGTTCTGTTTCGACGGGCTGTTAACTGTATATACCGGTCATCAGTTGCTGTAGTGGCGCGTGGCCGACCTTGCCCTGGTCGATGTCTAACATTTCCTGTTTCTTGGAATCGATTCCACAGCCTTGCAACAACACTTCTGGTGACTCCAACAGCGTCCGCGACACTGCGTTGTGTTTGCCCAGATTCCAGTCTGCATATAACACGCCATGCCATGGATTCCGGTAAATCACGTTGTTGAGACATCCTCAAGTCACCTTGTCTCAAAAAACAATACTGCGCAATCAAATTTCACAGTTACCGCAGTAAAACAGACGTTTCTGCAACATCCCGATTTCTGCCCTTATCTCCTTTTTCTGGTTTTTGACGTCATGAACTTTGATTTTCATATGAAGTTTTCTTCTTCCGTTTCCTGCTAGGCTTTAAATTATGGATGATTCATTTTATGTTACTAATCGGTATACATCTTTGCGTAATTTTGTTAAAACCATGTGCTCCCCTAATTGTTTTGAGCAGTGTAGTTGGATACATAGGCCTATTCTAGGTTAGGCGACTTTCATGTTACCCAATAGCATTCAACTGTCTTCTATATTTTTAAAACATGCAGAAAAAAAGGCATAAACAATGTTTAAAGCTCTGTAAAGAGCTAGAAATGAAATTGCTTCATTTGTTGAAAACGATGATGCTGGGATTGAACAGCAAAATATAAAGAAATCATTTTAAAAAAAGATGAACAGCAAAAGCAAAGTAAAGTGAACAATTTTACTTCTTTGCCAACATTCCTTATATACCCCCCCCCTTACACTCTTGTCATTGTGACGTACTATCGGCATCATCTGGTGGCTTCCTGAAATTTGCATATCATTCTTGCAGATGTGTGTAATAATTCTACAGGTGAAATTTTTACTTTAGATTTCGATTTCCGTGTGATTCTGAATTATCCTTAATTTATGGACATGAGTGTAACATAAGTGTTTCCTTTCGTGGATGCTATCATTAATTGATAATCTTGGGTATATGAACTCTTAAAAGCTTTACATAGCTTAAAGCTAAATGTCTTCAGAAAAAAAAATATAAAATTGGAGGAAAACTTAAAAAAACTTCAAAATACGAAGCTGCTGATGAAAATACTTGTGTTTACCACATGGCTGTTAATGGAATACAATAACGATTATACAGGAATTTCGGCAACCAAGGTCATGCCCTGATTAATGATTGCCGATAAACGCTAAGTAAACAGTCACGTCTTTGCCATGCCAGTTGCTTAATTGCTGTCACTAAGACTTTTTTAATGGCTGCTCGATGAAAATGACCACAGCTGTCATCTATGGGTGTTTTCCCTAACGAAGACAGCAATCATTGACGTCACGACAACGTGAGAGCTTGCGTAAAATCTAATTCTCTGCCAAAATCCAGAGAGCAGGAGGAAGGATAAAAAATCTGGAGTCACCCGCCTAAATCCGGAGAGTTGACAGGTCTGGACTGGAAAGGATTTATCATGAAAATTATTTAAGTGTGAAACCATTTCATTTTTTAATCACAACGGCTATTTTAATTTTTTAACTTTGAGTTTAATTTACATTTTCGAATTGTGAACCCTTTCTCAATCTTTGGGAGAAAAAATTTAATAACCTTTTTTTAAATTACTTCTCAGAACAGGAGTCACATTTTACTAATCGGAAGTTTTAGCATACAGTCTACGTAAAATGGTTATTTTTTATATCTTTTTATATACAATCCTTTCTGAATACGACCCTTCAGAAAATTTATGACATTTTAACTCCTTAATGATAATGGATAAGATATCTTATCCAAATGCAAAGGGAATAAATTCATTCATGCTGTCTCTGGTGTTTTTTACATTTTTTTATTACCATATAGCTTCATTATAATCTTATAAATGGAAGTTTTTTTCCCTTCCAGCGTTCTTTCTGCATATTCCTGTTCAGCGATTTTTTTCCCTACATACATATAATGTATCTTTCTGTTATAAAATTGGAGAATAAAGGGAGATGCATTAGGGAGGTTGAGGGCGAAAGAGAAATCTACTGTACTGTTTTTTTTCCAACTCTGCCTTTTCCTAACTTGCGAAAGATGAAACCAGTTTTACTGCCAATAACATAAATAGAGATCATGCAAATTTGTTGTTAAAAGCCTGTACCCAAAAGGGTTAAGCAACTGCAAGTTATTTGGAATAATGTTTTTTTAATATAATGTCCTCTAGGAACATCCAATGAATGTTCCTAAAGTCAATGGTTGGAAAGATATCCACTGCGCAAACAATCTGAAACAGCCTGCGTTGCTTAAAAAGGTAATTTCTAACTCTTGTGGCCAATTCAAAAAAGTGGCCTATATATTCAATAACTTTTCTTTCTGTCATTTCAACTTCTAAGCTAAAGAACCTCAAAGTTAAGATGAAAATGAATAAACGCAACATTTTGATGTGGTCCATTGAAAGTTGTTAAATTGGTGCAAAGCTTCCTAAATATAAAAGGAGGTAGCAAACATTCACAGAAAAAATCAAGTAATACTGGAAAATTTTTGTTCTCTTAAAAAGAAAAAGAGATATCCTCAATTATTTTTCATAAGATTCCTTGAGTTTCAACTTGAATGTAACTAACTTGATTTGATAATAAAATACTAATTTCTATTTACTTTCATCTATAAAATCTATCAGCAATAATTATGAAACTTAAAAAGCTACATTAAAATTTAAAATTTAAAAAAATAATTTCCTTTTGCTTTATAAACCAATTTTTATGAACATAAATATTATTCACAAGGAAAGCAGCATATTACAAACCTGTCGACCAAAGCTTCCACAGACAATAACAAAACCACCAGAGTAATCAGATACAGGAATCAAGTGCTCAATGTCTTTGAATTCATAAGATGCTAGAATATTACCACTTTTAGCATCTTTTTGCAAAACAGATGAAACAGAAACTTCTAATGTCATAGGAATTTGATTATCAGACCACTGATGTTTGAACACACTAAAACGCTAAACCAATGGAAGAAAGAGTTAAAGCACATTAAAAAAACTTCATAAAGTTTCAAATTTAAATTACGAATTAAATATTTATGGTACATAAAAAAATATTCATGAGGTAAACATTAAAAACATTCCATATCAACCTGGTGATAAGTAATAAAGTTCTGAAAAATTGAAAATGCTTCATGCAGTTATTGAAATTAATTGCTTGACATGACATTGCATGCTTGAGGGAAGTTGGAATAACGAAAACTTAAAGAACTTGAAATTCTAACTTAATAAATTCGAATGAACTAAAAAATAAGAATTTTTCTAAACCAAAAAATGATTTTGAACTAGTACCGGGCAATGTATAGATTTATAAGAAATCACTGATGTAAGGCCGAGATCAATATCCAGATTTTATGATTTTGAACACAATGCATTGTTAAATCCGATATCTAACATCACGATGTTGATTTAACGAACGTGATTGTGCGATGCTTCATATCTATGGGATCTGATGCAACAACATCAGAGTTGAAATGGTGATGCCAATATAGCGAGTAGGCTTGCACGATGTTGTTACATCTGATTTCACCAATATAGTGAGTGTGGTTGCGTGTGATGTTACATCAGATTCCGCCAATATAGTGAGTGTGGTTGCGTGTGATGTTACATCAGATTCCGCCAATATAGTGAGTGTGGTTGCGTGATGTCACCTCACATTTCACCGGTATTAAAAATCAGAGTTGAAATGACGATGGCGATATAGCGAGTGTTCTTGCATTATGTTTATTATCGGTGAAACTGACTAATCGATTTCCTGGGTACACAAGCATGGTATATATCGTAGAAATCTGATAAAAACATTGCCGTACAAACCCACATATGGTGCCAATTTCAAGATAATTAATTTTTTTATAGTTCTTATTCACAGAACTTGAATGAATTTTCTCAAATGGATGCCACAAATATTACTTAGCATTTTTTCTAATTTAAAAAAATATATATTTGATTTTTTATTTGATAATTTTTTTTCTCAAGTCATATATATAACATGTTAAATCAATGGGAAGAGCTGCGATAATTAAATCTACAAGGACAAAATCATCAAAAATGCTTCTTTATGTGTGGGGGCATATAGGAAATAACAAGACAGTGTTAAATTTAACATTTAACGGGTATGATTGAATTTGAAAAAAAAAAAAAATTCACATATTTATTTATTTATTATTGTTTTGAACTCTGCCTCACATAAATTGGAATAATGCAGGTTTTCAGATTTCTTGCACAATGTTTCAGCACATACAAATACACAAGTTTTTTAGAACTGTTATACTGTAATAAAACTGATTCCTAAACATGAAACAGCACTAAAAGCAGTGACAGATTAATGAGTTTTGGTGGGTGGACGGGGGTGGTCGGTTGTAAGATGCAACAAACCAGGGGGTATGTGATGTCCCAAGAGAATATTTCATTGTTGTTGCTCTCTGGGAGGGAAGGGTCAGCCCTTCACCCATCTTTTAATCCATCAGCGAGTGGAAGGTAGGGGCAGTAACCCATGCAGGATTTTCTCAGGAGGAGGGGGTGTTCAACTATTTTTTTTCTTTCTAAGAATTTTTTTCTTTGTTTTTTACAAAAAAGAAAAACCAATGCAATTCTGCCTACCTCTTTTCTCCCTTGTACGCCAGTGATAGGGTCGCATTATATCAAAGGTGATGGCAGGGCTTAGATTTCTAAAGGGTGTGCCACGGCACCTTGGGATGCTGTGCTATTTGTGCTGCAAATATTCTGTGGATAGTTTTATTAAACAATGTAGTGGACTGTGATTACAAAATGGTAAGTACTGAGTTTATGTGTAATATACAAATACTCAGTGATTCCCCCCATACAAGGAACCTTTATCTGCTTATGGTCAGGATGGCATATTGCAGAGCTCCCACTTGTCTTACTCTTTGTTGAAATGTCCTACTTTCCTAGGTTTTTTCCGTACTTTTTTAACTACATCTTGTCAAAAAAAATTTGTCTAACTTGTTTTATATGAAAATGGAATCGTAGAAATATTGCCAAATAATACAAATGTAGCAGATTGCAATTAATTGTTCAGTCAAAGTAAAAGTTGTATCGTTTTTCAGGTTAATTGGGGGTGTATGTGAGGCTATATGGTCTATTAATTTTTCTTTTGCTAAGTTTGAGGGTTCAAAAACTCATTTTGTGTCAATGTTTTTAATAGACATTAAAATCTTCTATCTGGAAAAAATCACTTTGTATTTATTACTTCAAGGTTTTGGACTATTCACTATACAGTAACTAACACTCATCATTCAAAATGACGTTGCACATCTTGAGTATAGGCGAAAAAAAAACTTGCATAACAAAGTAGTTGGATACATAGGCCTATTCTAGGTTTGGCGACTTTCATGTTACCCAATAGCATTCAACTGTCTTCTATATTTTTAAAACATGCAGAAAAAAAGGCATAAACAATGTTTAAAGCTCTGTAAAGAGCTAGAAATGAAATTGCTTCATTTGTTGAAAACGATGATGCTGGGATTGAACAGCAAAATATAAAGTTTCCATCATCTGCAGCATTCAACCAGATAACGCTACAATGATTTCCTTCGATATCAAATCCATGTTTACTAACATTCCTATCAGCGGTGCAATTTCTTTCCTGAAACAACGCCTGCAAGAATTCCACTTCTCTTCGATTGAAATCGATGAAATTTGTCAACTCACCCAACTTTGTGTATCGCACAATTATTTCTCAGTGTTTGGAAAGTTTTACCGCCAAACAGAAGGTCTTGCCATGGGAAACCCACTCTCGCCTATCCTCTGTGACATATATATGGATTTTTTCGAAACAAAACTTTTGGAAACCCACCACTTCAAACTTTGGATCAGGTATGTTGATGACACATTCACTTTAGTTGATGAGACTGATGTTAATGTCATTGAGTTATTCAATTTTATGAATTCTTTTGACCCACATATTGAATTCACCTATGAAATAAAAAAAAATAATATGCTGCCTTTTCTCGACGTACTCATTAAAAAGACAGACACTGAATTTCATACATCTGTGTACCATAAGCCATTCGCTATCTCCATGCCACCTCATGCAAAATCCTTTCATCCTCCCAATCAGAAACTTTCGGCCTTTTCTTCTTTTGTTTATCGAGCACTAAAACTTTGCAGTGATTCAGCCTCCCTCCAGAATGAACTCAATATCCTTCGTGACATCGCTTCTAATCGGGGGTTTTTCACCTTTTATCATCGACAAGATCCTCAGAAAAATGACCCAGACATGCACCACGAACCTGCTCCCAGCTGACTCAAAACAGTTTTCTAACACCGTTGTTCTTCCATTCGATTCTTCAAGTTTCATGATCTCTTCTATCTTCAAGAAATTTGATTTCTATACAATATTCCAGCCAACAAATATACTCACCTTTTCCCATCTGAAAGATCCTATCTCACCCTCCAAAGAATCTGGTATCTACTTCATCCCATGCAAGAATTGCGAAAATGGATATATTGGCCAAACTAGAAGAAATCTAAATATTCGCGTTCTCGAACACCAAAAGCATGTTGAGAAGGGACGGACGGATAATTCGGCTATTGCCCAACACTGTTGGCAACATTCACATTATTTTGATTTTGATAAAGCGTTTGTTTTTAAAAAAACAACACACAATTCTGAATTGAATTTTCTCGAGGGATACTTCATCAGAACATGCCAGAATTTCCTCGTTAATGATGGAAGAAACACGCCACCCATTTCGTCAGCTTGGACAGGCTTTATTAACCTCAGTCGTGAAAAAACTTTCAACACTTTGCAACAGATGGCTCCCCAATTCGCATTCAAAGACCACTCGGACGCAGCAAATACAAAGGCGAACTCTTCGGACGACCATCATCACCCCTCCACGACTTATTTGTGTGAATTCTGACCACGAGGTCCTGATGACGGCTCTCCATTGAAGAGCCGAAACGCGTCGACCATTCGACCAATTGAATTTATTTGTCTTGAAAACGTGGCAATTTTTGTATAAATTAAAACCAGGCAAAGTTTCTCATTTTTGTGATAATAAAGAAATCATTTTAAAAAAAGATGAACAGCAAAAGCAAAGTAAAACCATCTGGTTCACCTTGACTTATATACATTGGATCTTGTAATTTACAAATTTTGCACTGTGCTTTTAGTAGAATCTTCATAATTTGCTGTGCATTGTGGAAGAGAGTTGACAGACAACTTCTGAAAACTCCTTGAAAAAGTAATATATTTCGCTGGTAATGTATTTACAATTTGTAACATTTTGAAATTAACATACAGTACTTCAAAAAATAGTTTTCAAATTTCTTCTGACATTAAGCATTCTTAAATGTTTCAGGAAGCACCATGGTGCTTGCTAGCAACAGGTTCAAATTATATGTCTAGTCAAGAGTTTTAAAAACTATTCATCTCATCTGCCGCCATTCCACAGAATGAATATAATTCTTATCACCCTTCCTTTGCTAAGTCAAATCATAGTGTATCACCTCTCCACTTAATGAGAAATAATGCCCATTTTGAAACAATCATTTTTTGCATATCTCCACACTGCATGAGCTTATGGCATTCTATGTAAAACTTTGTCATGATGCAAAATTTTTTTTTGCAAAAAATTATTTACATCAATTTCCCAAATCCAAATTTTGGTGATGTCACAATCAGCAACCAATGATAATAAGCACATGACCACCTAGTGACTAGATTGCAAAAACTGCAGATATTTTACCTAGTGTTTTCACAGATTCAGGTTTTTTCCCGTATGATCTTAAATCATTTTGATGATCTCAAAGGGTGAACTAATCCTATATAATTTTTCTACCAAGATCCATGTACAATCTACTTAGGACTAAGAAAATTTATGGCATAGATATGTTGCCTTTGAATGCAAGTAAGTTGCCACTCAAGTACCTAAATTTCTGTTATATAGCCCGCTGGAAAGAAAATGCTCTCTGAAATTGAGAAAGTCAAAATATATAAAACCTGAACTGTTGTATAGCCCTCATTCAGTGCCAGTTTATTTTTAACCTCTGAACATAAGATAACTAATTTTTTTATCCTATTATTAGCAAATTATGAGCAATAACATTTTGGTAGTATTATATAAGTCTAAATTTGAATATTCAAAAATCAGATACACGAACAGATTTTTTTAACATCATAAGATATTGTATTATATACAAAATAAAAAATAAAACGCAAAAAATCCACTTACCTCGAATGCTACAGAAGGCTCTGCTAGTTTGTCTTTGTGTTTCTAAAGAATGTAGTAAATGATAATTATTTATAAAATTAAAGTTCTAAATTAAATACCACAGAAAATAAATATTTTAAAAAATTAATGAATATTGTAACTTGTTTAATCCTTTCTGACATGAATTTTTCAGGAGAATTAAAAAAAAAAACTTATATAAATTTATTTTGTATTTGGGTCTAATGAAACCTGAATATCAAGCATTTTTCCAAAAAAATACTTTCAGTGTTGAGATTCTGAAACAATTCCAATTGGCATCACTAGACATTTTGGAAGCTAATATTCTCTTTCAACTATAACATAACTTTACATAAATGAATTCAAAAATATAATTTATGTGTATTATTCTCTGATAGTACGAGAAAAAAAATATTATATAATGATTCAAATACACAATAAATACCTTCTAAAATTTTCAAAAGTTTCACAGAATTCAAGAGTGACATGTGTATATCAACAAAGAGAATAAAGTTGAGCGTTATTATTTATATATATTTATATATCGGTAAAGACTTGAACTGCAACATACAATGCTAACTGATATCCATTCTCCACAAAGAATGGGCTGTGAAACTCATAAACATAAGTGATTTCAATTGGAATCACCACGGCAGATAGGATTAAGGATTATAGTTTGTTAAACCATTCCCAATAATGAATATGAAATTTGAAAGTGGCTGAAAGGAGCATTACAGCTATAATAATGCAGTAGAACCTCTCTAATCTGGACAGCCATATATAGGAAACTTCTGCAGAAAATTGCTCAATCAGGTACTTCAATGTCTTTTCTTCACCCAAATTCCATTTCGTTTTTTTTCTATTTTACACAACAACCAATTTCTTTCTTCTTTCTCTTGATATATTATTGATGTTCACTGCGGTTTTTGGGTTTCTGGGAAAGTGGAAACAATGATGGCATCTGCATGTCTCAGTGAATGCGATTAGTCAGCTTTGATCAGAACTTTTAATTTCTTCACGATGCATAGTTAATCTTTGTGTTTTAAAACTTGTCCAAAGCTCTATTGTTTTCTCTGATTATTTTGGTGCCAAGATTCCTTGGCACCAAAAACTCCCATAAACAGGTAAATTTGACATCAAACAACCTTTGTTAATCGAAAAGAACGTCAAACATTACAATCAAGATTTCAACCCATATAAACATAACATATTTAAACTTAGCATAGTACTGATGACGTTAAATGTAAAGTACTAATAAGTTTATTTATTTATAAAGAACATTACATGAGGTCGGATGAACAGGCAACTGCTAACCAAGGAATGTTACAACTTTTCTGTGACGTTTTCTTGTCCAGTAAAATTAGCCATGCTGGACAGTTTTCTAGAAGCAGTAGTTCCCACACTGAGTAACAGTGTAAATATAATAGGGAGTCTTAATAAAATGAGGAGTTGCGAGTGAATTCCGAAAATAAAAACATTTGATGAGAAATCAAATTTCAATTCTTCACAACATAAATTAATCAAGCTATTTAACATATACATAACATACAATACAGTGGAACTTTGGTTAATGAGCAATTTGCATAATGAACAAATTTTGACCCGGTTAACAAGTGATGATTTGTATTACGAGCATAAATTTTACGCCTTGTTCATTTATTTTCACATTATCACATCTGAGCTGATGATTTTTTGCTTCCGCCCACACACGTGTTATGGAATTGCAGTAATATTCTCCCCTAAAGTCTCTGGTAAGCGTGCTTCACTTGGAAAATTAACACACGTGCGAGTGTGAATATTTATGATGCAAAACTAGATGTAGAATTGTAGTCATGCGTAAGTGCAATTGAAGGTTTTTTTCTTGGAGAAAACTGTGGGCTGATTTGAATTATTGAACATGACTTTGAAGGGCTAGCTCATGAACAGGAGCCACTACTTGTCAAAGAGATTGTGTGATTGGGGAAGCCCATGGAGTGGGGGTGCATGAGGATGGCATTCAAGAAATAGTGGTGAAAAATGTGTAGGAGTTGACGATAGATGAAGTGATGGATCTCTTTTGCACGCACCAGCAAGAGTTTATGGACAGTATCTCATCTGAGCAAAAGAGAAGTAAGATGTCCTTAACATAAAATGAGATTGTAGAATGTGTGTGGGAATCTGTGCAAAACTATGTTGAAAAGAACCACCCAAATAAAGCTGTAGCAGTGTGCAAGCAATGAATCTGTCCAACGAACACACTGCAATATATCCCATTTCCTAGAAATCCCAAAAAGGAGGCAAAAGCAAGTGTCATTGGATAAGGCTCTTTTTGGAAGTCATGAAAAAAAATAAGTTCGCGAACAAGGAGTCTGTAAATTGTCTTAAATGATAGTCCTTTTCTCTCTCGTTGTTTAGAGTAAGTTAATAGTCAATAATGTCTGTAAACATTATCATATTGTATGTTTATAAATGGCGTTATTTATATTATGTATATTATATAATAATTATTGTGTCTAATTATTGATTGAATGCCGTTTTTATTAGTCATTTTTATGTGAATGAATAATTGTGGAACAAATTAATCAAGTTTCTATTATTTCCTATGAGGAAGTTTGATTAGAATAACGAGCTATTTGGATAATGAACATGTTGACAGAATGAATTAAGCTTGTTAACCAAAGTCCCACTTGTATATTAAAATTTTATATCTACAATAATCAAAGAAATACAGTCGACACTTGATATATAACCACCCCCTTCCTCCCATAAAAAATGGACGTTATATTAGAAGGGTCATTATATCAAAAGTGAAACATATATGATAGTTGATCTATGAAAACATTTGGGATTTATCCTATCGGTTGTTGTAATGAAACTGTTGCTATAACGTGGGGTCATTATAACGAGCATCAACTATATATATTTAGAAGTACATGTTTTGAATTAAGCCTTTAGCCATCATAGCAGAAATCACTATACCTCCTGTAAATGGCACATTTTTTTTAAATGAAGTAGGATTTCTTCAGATTTTCAGCAGGTGCAAAGCAAAGGGGGTAAGAAAATGTTCTCCATTAAGAAATCAGATACAAAATGTTTCAGCTTGTCATTGCCAAATAAAAAGCTTTTTCTCGACCAGATATATGTGGCCTTGTCCCCATTGAAGGGTGAATTTATATACATGGAAACAAAAAAAAAAAGATTTGATAGCAGATGGCAATGCAGGCACTGTTTTACTTTGAATAAAGCTGATTACATAAGAGAGAGAGAGGAAAAGGGTTTACCAATAAAATTGTTGTCATGGGTGGGAAGGGGTTGCGTTGATAAAATTTTTATTAAAAGAAGGCAGCGCTTTGAAAAGTTTGGAAACGACCATAACTTGATAGACTCGATGTGGTCTGGGGTGGGGATACGTGATGATCATGTCAATACATATGTGCACATCGTGTATACAGGGTGCGTAGGAAAGTTGCTTTGCTGCAAATCCATCATGAAATACCTCTCAAACCATTGATCCTAGAGGCATACTTCCAATCAGAAAAAGTATCCAAGTAACATGGACTTTGATATGTCATTCATATTGCGAGGGGTTGCACCATTATTAATATAAAAAATTAATTTTACATTTGGTCAACCTGTCCTGAAAAAAATTAATTAAAAAGTTGTTGCCTTGACTCTGACGAGGCCAACAAAAAAGTTTCATCTTTTTTAAGTGATATTCGCCGAGATATTTAAATTAAAAAATCTGAGAAAAGGTGGGAAAGAACAGCATAATGAGCTGGTGTGTATGTGTTAGTTTTTTTTATGCTGTCCTTCCCACCTTATTTCCAATTTTGTTCATATTATGTCAATGTCATATATAGACATTTGCCAACTCTACACCAGGGATTGACAAATCCCAGGTCGCCATGGCGACTAAAAAATTTGCACATTCGCATCTGAAATTTTCTCAGTGTGATGATTAAATTGGAGTCTGAAAACACAAAATTTTTGGTATTTGTGTAACCGTTTCTTCATTTGATCATTTTTGCCGCACCACGGTCACTTTCTGGTGTCTGCCTTGGTTGTGAGCTTGTCACTGTATTCTTTTCAATTCAGCCAAAATACTCTCTTAATGGTGAAGTACATAAAAAAGGATTGGTGATCAAATTTATGTAAGTTCTTTTAGTCCTGTGTTCGCCTTCTCGCATTCTGTCACAAGCATAAATGAATTTGTCAGTATGCTACAGCCAGTTGGTAAAGATTGACCCTATTTTTAACCCTTTAAGCGGCATTGATGAAATACATTGTCGCTTCAAGCCTTTTAGTTTAGCATTCACAACTCCAGATATTTTTTAATGTTTATTTCCCAATGAAATGCTTTTTCCTATATCTTTTACTTTGTACCTCATGAATACTGAAAGAAAGCTTACTTTATTAAAAAAGATATGGATTTCGGAAGGGGGTTTAGTGATTTCTGTTGCGGCGCTTAAAGGGTTAAAGAAAAGTAAAATACCACAAGAAACTCAAATAGACCTGAATTTTTCTCCAAAAAAAAACTGTCTAAGGAAAAAATGATTTCCATAGTATTTGGAGCAGCTTCTATAGCTCTGTAGTTGAGTGCAGCTATCTGTAGAAACTACAGATCTCTAGCAGTTGGCATCTCTAAATTTCATCTTATTTCAATAAAAATCTGATATGGTGTTTTGTACCTCTTTTTGGGTAATGGCTGGAATTGTTGAGTCACTTTTTTGAACTCTAAAAATAGAACATCCTTTGGTTTTGTTTCCAATTGGCAGATGTTAAATCGACCCATCAGACTATTGTGTTCTATTCTTATTTGCATGTTTAGCATTTAATTAAATCAGTGCAGGTAAAGGAAAAAAATATATAATAAATCATGAAAAAATTAGTTTTATGTATCCAGAAAAACCAACATACAAATTTCTTCAAGTTATCAAAAAATATTTTACCAATGCTTCCGTCAAAATTTCAGCCCTATGTTCAGACGAGAATTTCATGGTATCAGTCTTCTTTCCTTTCTTAATGTTTATCATAAATTCCTCTGAGGAACCCTTAGTAACTGGTGCTATGCTAAGAAGATCACTATACAGCCACTGCAATAGAAAAACACCATATGTAAAAAAAAAGTGTAATTCAAAATATAATAAAATTTTATACCAGAACCTAAAAACCATAATCTCAGATTAAATTAATGGAAAAATCATTATTTTTTTTACGTCAAACTCAATGATAGATTACTACAATAATCTGTGAAGTTCGAATTTCATTGCTTTGCTTTTTTGAACCAAATGAATACTTAACTGTGTAAATAAGTTGTGCAGGTATAATTTGTTTCCCTTTCTTCAAATTGTAGTTGTTTGACATGAATAACATAAGTACACATCTATTTGAAACATATGAAATGTGTAAAAAAAATCTTTTATTCAAACTGTTTTGTGATTACTGTTATTTTGCAATATTTTTTATTCCTGGAAGTTGAAATGTAATGTTTGATTATTTGTGGTGTCTTTGCAATTGAACCAAATACAGTGGAACTTGATTACTGAAATTTTGGATAATTTGAACTTTTATGAACACCCCTTGAGTTCTCTAATTTAAAGTTCAGACTTATTGTTTGATTCAGATTTTTTTCAAATATTTTGGATAATTCATAGTTAAAGAGAGCAAAAATCATGATTACAGTAGGAGCAAATGTAAACAATTTGGGGTAAATCCCCATGATAGTTTAGCAACTCAGTTCGAAAAAATTGCCGGTTTTGATGATTGAAAATTCACAAAGCCACATTATCTTAATTAGTAAAAAGATTATCCGTGTTTGAACTAATCCACCAAAATTGTTTAGATGACTAGTGACAATATCAGGAACTGTCTAGAGAAATAATTCAAAATACTTATTAGTGAATTTTTTGGTTTTTTTTCATAATTTACTGCTTATTTTAAATGTTGAAGCATCAAAAATGTGTATCACTTAATACGAGTTCGGTTGTTCAACCTCTAGAAACAGACTTCAGAACAGTTTCTTCTAACACATTCTAATGAAAATAGATTTCTCTAATACACTCATGTCCATATATTAAGGATAATGCCAGCTCCGGCAAATAAAGGTTCAGAAACAAAACAAATGTTACTTATTCATAAAGCCCATTTATTAAACAAAAGATGAAGAACAAAAACGATGGTGTATGTATGGTACCATTCATAAAAACTACGATTTTCGCTCCCTGGAGCAATTGTAAAAAATATCTCTTTTACAAAAACTTACTATTACATGATTGGTATGATGGTTAATACATTGTATGTCTCCCATGCGATGAAATACAGTCCGTACAACGCCTAGGCATGCTGAGTATCAAATTATCGATCTGATCTTGGGGAAGATCACTCCACTCAGCAAGCAATGCTCTCCGAAGTTCCGGTACACATGTAGGAGGTGGTTGACGGGCTATCGGATTCAAGTCAGGTGAGAATGTTGGCCATTCCATACGGGCTATATCCTCAGATTCAAGGCATTCGTTTACGATGTTTGCTCGGTGAGGACGGGCGTTGTCATCCATAAACACAAATTCTGCGCCCATGGCACCCCTAAACAAACGTACATGTTGTTCCAGAATGATGTCCCGATAAATTTGGGCTTTCATGGTTCCAGTTTGAACATGCAGATCTGTTCTGGAACCCAGTATAATTCCACCCCAAAGGAGCAATGCTGCACCACCGTAACGGTGCCGTTCAATGATGTTGTCTTGGTGGTAACGGGTACTTGGCGTTCTCCATATAAAAGTCTGACGTGAATCAGACTGCAAGCTAAACCTGGACTCGTCGGAAAACATCACACAAGCCCACTGTGACAATGTCCACATTGCATGTTCTCTACTCCAGGCTAATCGCTGCCGACGGTGAGTTGCCATGAGCGGAACACACCTGACAGGCCTGCGAGCATATAGACCAATATCCCCCAAACGTCTGTACACGATTTGCCTTGAAACTGTGGTACCCGTGGCTGCAGATAGCTGACGAGACAGGTCGCATGCTGTGCTCAGTCTGCTTCTTTTGGCAGTTACTGCCAAATACAGGTCTTCATTCGGCGTTGTAACTCGGGGGTGACCTGTACTGCAATGTCTACTGGCATTTCCGTTATCTTGGAATCGTTGCCAAAACCTAGAGATGACACTTTGGGCAATTCCAAGTTCCTCGGATACTTCCATCTGAGTACGCCCATATTCCAGGCGGCCAATAATTCTACCACGTAAAAAATCCTCCACATGCGTCCTCTGTGTCATAACTATTCGCTTATGGCACTGAGCGCCTCTTGTGAACAATTTTACTTCCTTGCCACCATTCCTTATATAACCCCCCTCTTACATTCTCGTCACTGTGACGTACTATCGGCATCATCTGGTGGCTTCCTGAAATTTGCATATTATTCTTGCATATGTGTGTGATAATTCTACAGGTGAAATTTTTAATTTAGATTTCGATTTCCGTGAGATTCTGAATTATCCTTAATTTATGGACATGAGTGTACAATACGCGATTAGCGAAATTTAGGAAAAAATTTCATAATTGATAAAATATCAGTAACTGTTTCTGTAAATAAGGCTTTGAACTTGGTCAAGAAATTCTACAGTGAAACTCATTCCACAACAGAATAATACAACATTTAATATCAATTAATATACACTGCTGGCCACCCAAATTGCAACACCAAGAAAGACAAGAGATATCGCAGCAATATTTATTTTGTAGATAACATGTTGACCAAGCATCAAATGATCAAATTTATAGACTTCTGTGAAGTGTGGTTCTTGCCAAAATCAGTAGCCAGAGTAGCCGCCATTGTTGGAGATCACTGCTGCCACACGCCTCGGCATTGATTCAAAGAGACTTTGGATGTGTTCTTGGGGTACAGCAGACCAAGCAGCTTCCATGCGTTGCCAAAGTTGATCTGGTGTGGCAGCTGGGGATGTAATCTGGGTCAATCGTTGAGCAACCATGAACCACATGTTTTCTATCGGCGAAAGATCCGGAGAGCGAGCTGGCCAGGGAAGCAATTCAATCTGGCGATTGACGAAGAACCTTTGGACAATGCGTGCCACGTGTGGTCGCGCATTATCCTGTTGAAATATGGCTGTGGGCAAGCCCTGAAGGTAAGGAAGGACAACTGGCTCCAACACCTCGGAGATGTAGCGCTGGCTTTTTAAAGTACCGGCAATGCGTACTTGAGGAGTGCGAGAGTGATATCCAATACCGCCCCATACCATAATACCCGGTGCAGGACCAGTGTGGCGGTGCATAACGCAGCTGTTCAGCATCCTCTCTCCACAGTGTCTCCAGACTCGAATCCGACCATCGTGGTGTTGCAGACAGAAGCGTGACTCGTCAGTAAAGACAATTTCATTCCATTGTGCCGTCCACATCCTTCTTTCATCGCACCATTGGCGGCGGAGACGTCTGTGGTTCTGCGTCAAGGGTAGACGAAGCAATGGACGTCTTGCGGACAGACCACTCTGCTGTAAACGCCGTCGAATGGTACGCGCAGACACTGGATGATGCGGTACAGACTGAATGTGCTGTGCTATGGTTCGTGATGTGGCTGAGCGATCCGTCACTGCCATACGCACAATACGCCTGTCATCATGTGAAGTGGTGCACTGAGGTGGATGCGATCGAACACGTCGGTCCGTCGTACCCTCCTGCATCCAACGATCACATATCTGCATTACAGTTGTTTGGTTTCGTCCAACACGACTACCGATTTCCCTGAAAGATAATCCACAATCTCGGTAGGCCACTATCCTTCCTCTGTCGAACTCGAATACTTGATCAAAAGATGATCGCTGTTTTCTACGAGGCATGATTGATCGTTTTGTTGAAAAAAACACAAGAAAAACACAATTGCCGTACTTCAAATCGTCGAAATCTCCAAGCCTTAAATAGCGCTTTGAAGTGGCGCCACAGGCGCGCGTGATGTGCGTCTGCGCTGAAATTCTAATCATTTGCATATCTCACCTCCACTAATGCATGTTGTAAATTTCATATTATTTGCATGCTTCCTTCAGGGTGTTGCATTTACGGTGGCCAGCAGTGTATAACCCTATGTGAATATCGATGAGTAAGTTGCAATTTGTTGTCATTTTACAGATCCAATATAAATTAGATCATTTGAATTCTTGATAATTCAAACTTTTTTCTGTCACCTTTAGCTAAGAAATTAACCAAATTCCACTATAATATAGTTATTACCTGGCCCAGAAGTTTATCACATGTGCATTTTTCCGCCTTCACTCACTGTCAAGGATATTTTTTTTAGCTTCGGGATATTTTTTACATTTAAATTTTCCCATAAAAATGAGAATACAGTTTTGTGTACTCCTGAAAAAGTATGCTTGAATTTCTTGGGGGGAAAAGATGTATTGCTTTTACATCACTTCTCTTGTATCTTCCTATACAGATAACAGGCAAGATTTAGTACCAATTCCAAGAAAAGTTAATGTTTAATAAAGATTTGAAGAGCTGGCTGCCTAACTGAACAATGAATAAAATCAAATTTAAGGAACTTTGATCCTGTACAAGGAAAGAAAGACTTTTTTCTTTAAAAGGGGCTGATGGGAAACATGGCTAAACATTTTCAAAAAGAATTTTCAAATCATTAATACCATATTGAATGATTTTGATTCAGAATATTCTGCATGCATAGATAATCTGAAAACTTCATTTTGTAAAGGGAATATTCATAGGCGGATATAGACTTGGAAGTCTGGGGGGGGGGGCATGGTCATTATTGCTGGGGGACACGATGATGATGCCAATTCATATATGCATTAGATCAGTCGACTCCACCTTTGACACTGGGGGGCAATGCCCCCCATGCCGCCCCGTATTTCTGTCCATGGGAATATTTAAGGGCTACTAGGGGGGGGGGAAATCGAACTTCAACATTCTGGTTTCCGCCACTTAGTTCCTATGAGTTTATAAAAAATTTTTGGTTTAAATAGCATTTACATTAAAAAAATCATATTTTTGAAAAATCATTCAAACCGCAAATAATTAAAATAAAGTGTTTATTAACGTAATTAGCACTATTCCAGGGCTTGACAAATCCCAGGCGCCAGGACCCTATGGTAATTATAAAATCGGTATATGTACCTAAAAGTTTCTATATGTAATTTTCAAATTGGAATTAATGAATAACACAAAATTTTCTTATTTCATGATAGTGTCTTTTAACATATGAAAAGGATATATCCCAGAAAAGTAGACTATTTTGGTGCATTTGATCATTTTTGTCGCACCACGATCATTTTCTGCACATGAGGGTTAATTAGACTGGCACCTACAATTTATTGCCGATTCCGAACGGCAGGCTTGTGTTTTTTTTAATACTCATTGATGGCGGACTCCCTGCAGTTGAAATTTTTGCTGCTGTCATGTCGCCGTTTTTGCTGTACCCCTGTGTCAGGAAAGTTTTCTGACAAGGATGAACAAGGTATCGAACTCCCGACACCTCTAGACATCCTTTGGTACTTTAGGCGAGTATCTTATCAACCTGGGCAACCGTGCCCCTTTTTTTGGTGCAAAGCAAATCATTTGATGTGAAAAAAAATATTTTACTACTCGTAGAGTACAGCATTATCTATCCGTACATGTTTAAGTTCTTTTCTTTGTGGAACAAAATTTCACTGCTTCAGCATTCATGTAAATTTCCACATCATTCTGACTAGTGGTTCTCATTTTACAATGCTTTGAAATCGGAAATTTAGTTATTGGTCGAAAGGAATCTTCTGAAGAGAAAAAAATTTTAAACCATTCTGTGGATTTTTACAAACTAATTCTACCTATAACTACTGGAAATTTTGCAAAGCAACAACATCTGGGCCTTGGTTATTACTGTATAGATATTGAGAAGTGATGACAAAAAAAAGACTGGGGAAAAAGATCCAATGTACAAAATTTCCTGTCTTCTCTTTGTTTCATGGAACACTTCTACCAATCTTTTTTCTGAGGTAAAAAAATTGGCATACTATAGTGTATCAAATATTTAGTGAAAATCTGGGCAGATTCATTAAAATAATTCAAAATAAATGGCATTGACCAACAAAGAAATTGTAAACTCTTACTTGATTTGTTACTTCAAGCTTTGTAGGATTATAAGTAGATATACCCATAGAGCCAATGGAAAATATTCTCTTGTATCTTGAACATAAAAGTACAGAAATATCAGTTTCCCATTAAATCAGTTCTAAATCAATGACTAAAGTCTTCAATTTAATTCTTTAAAAATATTTCACAGATTAAAAAACTGAAGCAAATTAATTTGTATAATCATGAACAACCTGTGAGATAGGGTGGAACAAAAAACAAAATTTTCAAAATTGCTATTGTAATAGAATTTAAAATATGCCTTTATGTGAAAAAATATTCCTAATTTTTTCCTCAAAATTCAAACTTTTTGAGGTTCCTCATTGCCCCTGAAGTTTTACGCGTCTGTGGAATTCTGTAACATGACACAGTGGAGGGGGATTTTCTATTCCCCTGAACATGATTCGTTCAGTGACCTCGATGCTTTTCCCTTGTTTTCAGTATTCACTTGCAATCTTACCCCTTCACTGAGAAGTAGTAGTCAAAATGACGACTAGAAGCTTTTATTGTTATGACATTTAAGGAAATCCCAAAGAGTGGAATTCTAGGGTCTCGCCCACCTATGGCGGTGTTAAGCCTTGTTATTTGCTGACTCAACGCATTATGAAGGCACAACAATCAAGAAAAGATCCAGCTATTGCAGACATTCGTGAAATTATCGTGCCAGAGATATAAAATATTTGGAAAACTATTTCAATTCCTACGGTTTCTCATCAACGGATATGAAAAATTTTCAAAGACCTTTACTGCAAATCAGAAAAATATGAAAGCAAGGAAAAATTCTCAAACTTTCAAGTTGAACATGAAATCTTTCCAGTGCGAAGCACGGAAATTGTTCGACATTGCAGCAAGCAAATGTGATTTTGAAGACCTTAAGTGTGACCAGTTGAGAAAGGTCTCAAATTTAGAGAGAGATTTCTTGCAAGATTAAAGAAACACATGCAAGATGGCCATTGGTCGAGCAGATATCCTAACAACGAAGAAATTGAAAAACAATGAACAAAGGAAAATGAAAATGGTATCCCGTTTGAAGTCATCTCAAGAAGAAACATCGGAAACTAGTTCATCAACCACTGAAAACTCATTCTGAGGAGAGTGATCTATATTAGCCAAAACATAGTTTACCGATCTACCAATACTGAAGCTGGTCCATCAATCGGTGCCAAAGCAAGTACTTCATTTGCTTTTGAAGTTCTACCATCATCCTCTCAGATGAAAACTAAATTACCAAATGTTGCTCTTACTTGTGATAGAACTGGTGTGTCTGATCGATCAGCTGCAATTATTGTGAATGCTGTGGTGGAAGATGTTGGGTTATTGACGAAAGTGAAGCCAAATATGACAATAGACCGGATGAAAATAAGGAGTGAAAGAGCATCCCAGAGTTCTTTTGCAAGATAAAATTCCTAGAAGAAATGTGCGAGGAATATATTTTGTGATGGTCGAAAAGACAAAACCTTAGCTAATGTCAAAGAAGGTGATTCTTTACATAGAAGAACCATATCTGAAGAACACAACCATATTGCAGGAACAAGGGTCAATTTATCTCGGTCACACAACTCCAAGAAGCAGTAGAGCAAGGGATATAAAGTCATCAATCCTAGACTTTTAAAGCAAGATTTTGATACGAAGGAATTGATGGTGATCGGATGCGACAGGACTGTTACCAATACTGGTTATAAAACTGGTGTTAATATAAATTAATAGAGAAAGAAATATAGGCCATCCCATACAATGGCTTATTTGTGTTTTTCACTTCAATGAGTTACCTCTAAGGTATCTTGTGAAGCATCTAGATCAGTGATTCCCGACGTAGGCATTGACATCCCCTGGGGGTGAGATGGAATGTTCCAGGGGGACAGTAAAAGCTGCGAGTGTAACATAGAATCCTATGGGTTAGATTGCGTTGGGGGGCGATGGGAGGAAAACTTCTGAAGAAGGGGTGATGGGACAAAAAAGATTGGGAAACTACGATCTAGATGGATGTTCCATCAGTCCACACGGCCTTCAAGGTGATATCAGAAAAAAGTTAGAAAAGTGTGAAAAGATTACCTATTGTGAAATTTAAACCAATCTGTAATAACCTTCCGATAATGGACAGTGACAACAGTGATTTAAGTGCAGATCAGAGATATCTTGTGGAAATAGTACGGGCAATAGAAATGGGTGATTTACCTGCTTCGTTATCACACTGTGACCAGGTAAACTTTCGCATGCTGTGTGGCTTATGACAGATAATGCTATTTTAAGGTTGTACTCTGCAACAGAAAAGCCTAATGAAAATCTCAGTATTTTGAATGAGTACATAACGAAAGTTTACGCACCAATGTGGTTCAACATTAAGATAAAGTCATCGTGTGTGTTGTTCAATTTAGTAGAGTTATCCAGGTTTTTACCTGACAAAATACATATTTTGCATCATTGATCCCATCAAAGGAACGCTTTATACGCCCACCCAGAGAATTTATTGCTCTACTCTCAGATGAGAATCTCATTTACAAAAAACTGGGAATCAAGAGAATTCTGAAAATTAGAAATGAAGGATTTTCAGAAGCAGAAATTCGTACATTCCATGTTCCGAAAATAAGCTTTCCTAATAAGCACTATTCGGAACTATGTGCATGGAATCATGTGCGAGTGACTGAACCACCTATTATAAAAAAATCAGGAAATGGACCGACAAAAATAATCTTTAACCTGCTTTTCCATCTATACCGAATTTTCCATGTCACACACAAGTAGTTGAATGGTGCGTTCAACTTGTAACTGAAGCATCTCTTGCTGTATCAACAACCGAGAGTCGTGAAGGCTTCATTCAAGCCAAAATAAAATCAAGGAATACTCTTCTATGGTTTGGAAAAAAAGCGTACTATTTTGCAAAAAGGTGAAATGTAATAAGTGTCATAACAGAGGAAGCAATATAAGCCCCGTTCACATGGGAAATAGAAAGAGCGCGGTTAAAACGGGCTTCAAGGATTTTTGCTAAAACCCGTTCACATGGACAAGTTTTTCTATAGAGGCATTCTCCTGACACCTATATCGTCAAACTATGCTGTTTTTTTTTGTTTTTTAATTTGAACATGGTTATAGTTTTGTCCCCACCCCTTCCCTCTCCCTAAAAAGGGTTTATTTTCATCTCCCTTTATCAATCACTATATTTGGAGTGCTTGAAAAATTCTCCTTCCAACTTCCATGACAGCTGCAAATATGCTTTTGAACTTCATTTTAAAAATCTAGTTTTCAAGATAACAATTTTTGACAGCCAATGCTTCTCCAGCTTCCGACATCTGTGTGGTTTGATCATCATGCTGGTCATAGATGATTTAAGACTCCATTCCTTAGTTTGTTCCTTAATCTCGATTGGACTTGTGCCGTGTTTACAACCTCAACTTGAGCTTCTGGATTCTCAAAAAGAGATTGGATTCTCAGCTGATAATGGACTATCATGGGTGAGATAACATCAGTTTGGCTGAACTAAATCTTTGAACGGAGATCTCAATGAAAAATTTGTTTCAAGTCAAAAACAACTAGAAGTTTAAATTGTAAATGTAATGCCTTAAAATACTTTACAAAATAAAGAAATTAAAGTGAATAAAAACTTGTTTGTATTTCCTTCTTGTTGTCTGTATTAACTAAGGATATTTTGAACCAGTCATGTAATCTCAAGGGAGTTTACAGGGGCATTGGAGGAAACCGATCAAGATAATAAATTGCGATCAAATAAATTTGGAAAATTTCAATTTTTACAGTATAAGCAGCACTTTCTGTTGGGATCTGCGTTTCTCACAGCATGATATTTTGAATGTCTGGGGGGGGGGGGGAAGAGGCCATCTAAGGAACAAAAATTTTTTATATAGTTACTAAACACATTTATACAATGTTTTGACTCAGCCTCTTGGACGTAGTATAAACAAGATTCCCCAGTATTATATGCAGTGGAGTTGGCTAGAGGTCACGTTATTTCCTGTTATTCTCCAACCCTATTCTACTTGTCTATGCCAACTGGATGCTTTCCTTTGCTAAGCTGCCTATACACATTTACATTGCCAATTTACTTCCCATCTCTGTGATTGGTTTAATATTTGAAAAAGGAATCAACAATATATTGAACTTAATCCTGGAATTGCACTGTTTGTAAAAGTAAATTTTACTTTTTTTTATATGAAAAGAAATTTCAACTGTCTAATCCAGGGTTCTTCAAACCTATCAAACATTGGGAGAAAAATTACTCTCCATGAAGACCACAGGTCAACAACTCTGAATCTAGCAATTCACAATAGCTTAACTCAGTATACAATAGGCCAATGGGAACCCAGTTAAACAGGGAAGAGGGCAAAATAATTGAATATATTTAATTACTTTGAAAATATTTCTTCAGTTTAAGTCAATTCTAAAATAATTTCTTTCAGTAATTAAATGGCATGATCCAAAGACCTCAAGTGCAGAAAGGGCCTCATGGCAATGAGATCTGGTCAAAATTTTCAACATTCAATATGTAAATTGGTTAGCAGGTGTTTCTAATTAAGTGAGGCTGGAAAAACCACAAAACTAATTTTCCCAGGAAAGGGCCCGAACTGGGGGGGGGGGGGCAACTACCATGGGCAGAAAAATATAAGGGGTGCCAGTTCTGGGTGAGAACAAACACTGTTATAAAATTATCAAATTTTAAAGTTGGGGGCTGCAAAATCGTTTGCCCCGGGCAGCTAAAATCCCAGTTACGGCCCTGGCCCAGCGGACCATCATACTGTTGAGACGGCTATGGTCAGGGCCTCCTTTAATGAATAGGCTAGTCAGGGCAATGCGGGCAGTGTCGAATATTTTGGAGTGAGTATCGCTCCCACAAGGGTTCCAGCCCAGGGGCTTGGGGCACCTGTTCATAATTTTCGTTTGTACTATAAATTGAATATGGGGGGGGGAGCAAAGATACCAGCATAACTGGCAAAATGTGGGGGGCCATGGTTGCGCTACAGCTTTTGAATGTAATTCTACAAAACAACTTGATTAACATAATAAGCTTGTTGAGTGTGAAAGCATCAGAGTTATAAATTATCTTAATGAAGTCTAACAAATACAGTTAAAAATATTTATAAAATCTCCATTAATGTCACGAGCTTGTGTATGAAACAATGTTCAAAACCATATTTAAAACAAATACTAAGAAATGTCTTTCATACAGTTTTAATTGTGTTAAAACTGTGCCACATGTCACTCAAGGGATCTCTAAACGTGCCACAAATTGCTTAAGTATTCTGGAACTGTGTCGCAGGTCACTTAAGCGATCTGCTAATGTGCCGCTTAGTTCATTTTTACAAAATTTGGTTTAAGGGAGGCAGGCCACATCAGATAACCCCCAAGGCCACATTTGGTCCGCGAGCCAAGGGTTTAACATACACTGAAGAGCCAAAAAAACTGGTAAATCATCATTGTAGAGGGACTTATCATTACATCGAGTATCGTTGTAGTGAGGTTTCACTGTGTTCATTTTTTTTAATCTTGTCCTTTTTTTATTTTTCAGCCCATTGTTTCAATTTTCCTGTTGTAATTTTAGAGTTTTTATTAGTATTTAGGTCTATAGTTTTTATTTTTATTTTTAAATGGTGTAATGATTTTAAAATAAAACCAGAAATTATTATTTTTGTTTAACTTTGACACATCACTTATTGGGTATTCATTGGCACCCACAGTGGAAAAAATTAAAGGCACCAATTAAGATACCCACTGTTCAATCTCAATCACCAAAAAGAGTGAACAACACTAGTTTTAACATTGGCAATGTTTTCTTCCACAATGAACTTATTTTCAGGTTTAATGATAATTGTTCATAATTCACATTTTTATCAATTGATAATAAAATTAGATTTTAAAATGTGACATCATCAGAGGACTCGAAGGGCCAAATTTGGCTGTGGGTCATGTGGGTTGAGTAAGTATTCTCTACAACAAATACAATATTGTGCAGGCCCCAGGGCCAACAATATTGTATAAATAAATAAAATAAATATACTTTAAAATTCAATACTTCAGAAGTTAAAGTGTGTCCAAGGGCTTTAATTTGCATCCTGTATAATCCATCAAATCTTCAGAACTTTTGTGAAGTGTTAAAAATAATTTCAAAATATTTTAAACTCCAGCAGATGCATGTATATAAGAGATGTGCAGATTAAAGAAAATTATACATCTCCTACATCCTGGAAGGTTAAATGAATGAATAAGAGATATTCCAGTTCGAATAACTTTCCATATAATGCCATACTAAATACAATAATAAATTTGGTTTGAAAAGTACCAGAGATATTCTAGTGTTTATCAAAATAAATCAGATGTAATAACTTCACATTAATACACAAATGTAACTTACTTTCCTTTCCAGGAAATCTTTGTAACTAAAAAACATGCTATGTCCTGATTGCCTTTCAAAGCACTCATGTCTACCAAACATACAGAGGAGGACCTTGAAGTAGAGCAAGATTGATTGTTATAACATTTAAAACTTGAAATAGATTGATTGATTAGGATATATATGAAGATTTCAAAACAATAAAGAAAAAGAAAGCAAATCTCTTCAGCAGTTAGCTCATAAAGTCAGAATATTACACATATTTTTTCCAATTAAGAAAACGAAATGATATTTGTGACAAAGTTAATAATATAATTAATAATATAATATGTGCCTAACTGCAATGATTTGGCAAACATAACAAAATTCTAACTTAGATTGCAATTAGAGATCTAAAATTCTCAGTAATAATCTTAAGGAGAATATTCTCTGGAAAAGCTACAGCAATAAATAGTTCATCTAAGTTTTTACTTGTTAATAATTATCTAAAAAACGTTCATAAAATATTACAGGTTTAAAAATAAGTTTTAAAAAACAAACAATTAACAGTAACTCTATTACACCGATAGAAGAAAGCTATATTTTGTTTGATTTTTCTGCACACACAATAGCTTTGCGTAAAATCAAAATTGAATATCTCCACTCACAAAGTTCCCTAATTATGTGTATATTCAAAATAGTATGGATAGTAATTAATTCTTCTATATTAGATTGAGATACAGTGTAAGTTTGATTTTACGAACTGCACATTTTTACAAACTGTTCTTATGGTCCCAAACAGTATACTATTCCTTTGATCATTTTGATCAGTTTTGTCGCACCACGGTCATTTTCTGCACACAAGGGCTAATTAGACTGGGACCTACAATTTATTGCCGATTCCGAACGGCAGGCTTGTTTTTCATACTCATCGAGAGGTTGGTGCGCTAACCCCTCGATAGGGGACTCCCTGCGGTAGCAATTTTTGCTGCGGTCAAGTCACAGTTTTTTGTTGTACTCCTGTGTTAGGAAAGTTTTCTGACAAGGACGAACTGGGTATCGAACTCGTGACACCTTTAAACATCCTTTGGTACTTTAGGCGAGCATCTTATCGACCAGGCTACCGCGCCCCTTACTATTCCTTTCAATGTCGTTTCCATTAATGAGCTTTAAATTTTACAAATTGTTTTTTTGTCTGCACAGCTTCGTAAAAACAAATGTCAACTATATATATTGACTGGATGCCTAAAAAATTTGCAATTCCCGAAATCTTGCAAGGGATTAGATATTTATTACATCCAGGGCCACAACTAGGGGGGTGCAAGTGGGTCTGGCGCCCCGGGTGCTGTACTAGAGGGGGGCGCAAATTCCACTATTTAATCTCTCCTTCAACATTATGAGGGGGCACCAAAATGCATGCTTGCCCCGGCTGACCAAGCATCTAGTTGCGGCCCTGATTACATCTGCCAAACTGAAAATTAGTATGTCTGCTAAATTAGGTTCTAATATTTATTAGTTTTGAAATTATTCCTTTCATCCCTCAAGGCTGTAGCGAGGAGGGAAGGACTTCAGGGGTCTGTTCTTCCCCGAGAACGAAATTTCTGCCAATGGGCCTGTCATCAATGTAAAATACAGTCAAATCCTGTTATAACGAACGCCAAGAGACCAGAGGAATCACTTCATTAAAACAAAATATTATTATGAAGGAATTCCAGGTTACCTAGCACTGTTCCTATGTAAACTTAATCGGTAAATTAAAAAAGTGTTTGTTAAAACAAGATTTTTGCTATATTGGTATTCGTTAAAACAGGATTCGACTATATTCTTCAGTTCTATATTTTCACCAATTCTAAATTTTCATTAATTTTTGCGCTAATTTACATTTTCCAAGCATACCCTGTTGCCCGAAATATACAAAATCAGAGCTAGAGCCGAGAAATTATTTGCGCACTGGGCCTGGCGTCTCATAGGGGCTGCCCTGTGTGAAGGTACAAGGTGATTGGACACAATTGTGATAAACAAATAACCTAAGGGGTGCATATAACCACTGCTGTAGCTATAGTGTATTGACAGTTCATTCCTACTGATACAGTTACAACAGAATAGTTAAAAGACATAAATGACAACTGAATTAATACATTTTTGTTCATTAATAGTGCTTAATTAGTCAAGTAAAGTGATAGAAATTTGTTTCTCTGGTCACATTATCATATTAGATGTTGATGGAAATTTGTAAACAAACTTTTAAAAAGTCATTTTGAATAAATAATTACAATATTAATTGTTAATTTTGTTTGAAAATGTGTGAAATTCGTGCATAATTTGTAAAATACAAAAGATCTACTCACTTCAGAAGCAAGTGACATACAGAACAGGGAGTTTTCCTGAATGTAAACACGAGGTCCTTCCCTCTTGTAGCACTTGAAGCAGACGGCAACTAATCAAAACCAACGGAACTGTGGGTAATTTTTTCAAGTATCGGTCGTGATGAGTTGGAACTTATTACTTCATTGGATATCTGAAACAAAACAATGGAATTTGTTATGTTCTTCAAATAACGATAGCGCTGTATTTAATAAATTTCAAAAAGAATAACGTTAACCGGCACATGATGACAGAGGAGGCGGGTCAAAATTGGTGGCATATGAATTGTTGCCAAATAAAAATACAATGTCTGAAAAACAGGATATGACTGAGAAATGGAGATTATTAAAATTTTTTATTAAGATTTTCATGTGCCTCTTTTTAGATACCAAAATGACACTTCCAATCGTAAACTTTCGTGGAGTGAATATGATTTAACCTTTTGCAAGAACAAAATTTTTTAATTCTAATCAAATTGCTTATTCTCCATAGGAAAAACAAAATTTTCATATTTTGTTGTTAAATTGTGGCGTTAAAAGTTACGTGACCATTGACCATCCACATTTTTCTCAAACATTCCTCCTATTTTCATGTGCAGTAGGTACAATAGGATCACGATTATCCGAGCAAACGGACCGGACCTAACTCGGTTGGCTGAAACCAGGCGCGGATCCAGGGTGATGTGTTGGGGGGGGGGCGATTTTTTACAGTGAAGATGTCGATCGGTGAGACCCAACCTTGTGTCCGCAGGTGCCAAACGTACTTAAAATAAAAAAACTAAAAAAAAAAATTAATTAAGAATTAAAATTATTTAAAACTTTCAATTAACTTTCATTTAAAATTAATTGAACATTAAAACTAATTGAACATTAAAATTAATTACGATTACATTTAATTAAAAATAAAAATAAATTAAAAATTGAGAGAAGGCAGTTAAAAATTAAATGTAAATAAAATTTATATTAATAAAAATTATATTTTTTCAATATGCAACATACTTATTTAAAAAATTTCTTGCAGCAACTGGTGTTACAATTAATGAATAAGCTGTTTTTGATAATAAATTTGAACGTTTGTGCCGGCTACCCTCGCAAAAAATACCGTACGAAAAAAAAGTTTGAGGTGCAGACTGAATAATGTGTGTTATATTTATAAACATTGTAAAGAATTCTGATGCACATTACCAGCTAAAAATGTTTTTTATTAACAGTATCATGAGCAATTGTACAAATAAATAAAAACTTAGCAGATGAAAAGAGAGCAGAATATGAAAAGCATATGAAGAATTATTATTTTTTAAAATGTTCCAAGAATCCTACTTCTTCCTCCTTCGCTTGATAAAAATTAAAGCTCACAGTTAACCGGACAAAACAATGCGCACAAATAAAAATTCATCCGGATGTATTCGATAAATGCTTTTTTTTCCAGCTTTTCAAGTCAAAGTAGATAGATACTTTCCGTTTAAATTAATTTTTTTTTATCCCTGTGAAAGTATTAAACGTTTCTCTTTGTGACGTTATGATAACAATTAGGCAAAATAATATGAATAAAATAAGGATCTCGGTCAACCAGAGGAAATGAATTCTAAGCTAACTCGGATACAAGAAACCTCGTTTAATAGAGACGATCCTTGAACATTTGAAGGAAAAAAAATTATATAAAGCCCTGACCATGGCCTCCACATCCTAGAGCGGGCCCTTAGGCTCAGACCTCTAGTGGGCCCCAGACCAGACTTTTCACGGGCCCCTTTATGGTTAATTTATAGCTTAAAAAAACAAAAATGATGATGAGAATCGTCCCCGGCCCTGTCAGCTCCACCCTTGGGAGCATGAACTTGACGCACAACAACAAAGTAATTATCAAATAAATAGGTACTACGCACACACAATGACAGCCCCCTTACCCGTAACGGGTCGCACTGAGCTTGTTGTGACCGTTCAAACTTTAAATTACTGCATGCTTTCAGATAAAAAGCTGAACCTATGTGGCGCAGCTTTTGTCCTCTCATATGTAAGGTCCGTGATAAGGCAGTTTCGGTTTCAGTTCAAAACAGGGTAGATGTTTTCCCTTTTCAGACTTTGAATGCCGGTGATGGGATCGGCCAAATGAGCTTTGTTTACATCAGTTATTCCAGGTGAGCCCTCTGTGGTCTGTCTCGTTCGATAGAGAATTCTATCTATTTGCCGGCAGATCCATATGGGGCCCTCAATTGGCTCTGCTTGTCTCGTACTAATTCATATCAGCTCAGTACTTCCCACTTGGCACTGGACCCGACCAAAGGGACTTTGTTTCCATCCGTGGGGTCCCTAAGGTGGTCCCTCTTGTTTCTCCTTGTTTAGTATTTACTCATGATCTGCTTGGCGTATGCACTGAAAAGGTTCGGAACCACTGCTGGAAACTCAAGCATCCAAAGCCGAGCTACGCTCACTACAGCAACTTTTCGTGTTCACGTATACGCTTCGAGGACTTGGCGATTGGTATAGGGAACATTAAGCAGTCTTCTTTCATTTACTCACGTTCTAGACAGTTAATTTGTCTTTCTGTGAACAATTTTATAGCACACAAAACTTGTATCCTCTCTGAAAATGAAAATAAGTACTACACTCAGTAAAACACCCATTTATGACATGTCTGTATTTACAAATAATACCTTTAACTTCCTCATTTACCTCTTATAATTTTCAAACGAGACGACAAAATTAAAAAAATTACAAATTTCCAGCTTTGTATACCCGATTTATGAAAATTTTTTGCGTCTGAAACCCATCTTTGTCTTCAAATAAAGTTTCCCATACTACTACGTATAGAGTCAGACTTTCAATAATCTCTCCGGTAATCCGATGTTTTTAGGCCGGTTTTCTCCTAGCATAGAAGAGGAAAATATAGTGCGCACATGTTTATGAGCAGAAGTTTGTTATTTAAATGGACTTTTTCAATCAATTTGCAGTAATTCGGCGATTTCGTTAACCCAGTACACCCTGGTGTGATATGTGCCAGATTATCGAGAGTCTACTGTACTAATAATTTATATCTCTATTAGTTCTAGAAAAATTCAATTCCATCAGCCTTTTTTTTTTTTTTGCTGGTAATTTTTCAGTTTTCCCCCTCAATGTTTATTTGCAACTGATTTTAACCATCCTCATGCCCCGCTACTGAAGACAATGTCCTATTTACAGGAGAACTAAGTGGGCTATAGCCCAGGGCGGCAAGTTCAGAATCGGCAAATTTGAGGATTCAGTAGCCAAGAAAATTAGCAAAATGGGAGAAGGGCGGTGAAATTTTTATAACCCTCAAATAAACACACCTCCGCCCAGACAGCAAGTGACCGGATCAGTGAGTGACCTAGAGAGTTTGCAAGCACGTGAATGAGCAAAAGCGTGACTTAGAGCGTGAGTAAGAATGTGAATGAACAAATGAGTGACATAAAGAGTGAGGGACCAGTTCAGTGAGTTGCCTAGAGTCAGCCGTCAGAAGCGTATACTGGGCCCTCGGAAAAAGTAATTTTTCTGAGCCCCCTACCTGGCGATATACGTTTACTTTTAAAATTTTAAACCAGAGGCCTCTCTGCATTTGAGGCCCCCGCCCGCGGGGAATGCGTTAAGACGGTATTGTCTAGAGTGCGTGCAAGTAACGAAACAATTACCAAAACCAGTGTCAAACACGTGTGTGACCAAAACAGGGTGCAGACATGTAAATGACTAAAGAGTGACTTTAACCGTAACCCTCGAAAACTGAGAGAAACCCTGAAAACTCTCAGTTTCCGAGGGTTACGCTTTAACACAGGTGTACTTGCAGGAGTGGGAGGGGGGCTATAACATGGGATGGAAAATTCGTGGATAGAGTAGTCAAGAAAATTAGACTAGAGGGGAAGAAGGGCGGTAAAATTTGTGTAGCCTACAGGCGGCAAAACCGTAAATGCGCTTCTGACTGAACATCAAAATTACTCTCAATTTCCTAACCTGAATCTCTGGTTCGGTTTCAAATAAACAACTCATAAAGGTTGAAAACTTTAATTTGGAACCACCTTAGCACGAGTTTCAGAGAATTACTAATCAGGAAATATAAAATCTTGGAAACCCAAATACACGAAATACTAAATGGCAAATCTTGCTTATTCGAATAGGACGTCAAGATAAAGCATGAAAATGTTTTTAAATATGAAAATATAGCATTGAAAAGTTATTGAAACAAGTATAGACTGTTTTCGATAACAAGAAATACTTGACGCATATTTCAATAAAATATGTGGGTACTAATTTGTCTGCATAATTAAGAAAAATTTAAGAGTAAAAAAACTTCCAAATGAAATTCTAATATTGCGCGATTTAAAATAATAAATTTCTTATTCAATTTTGTGCAGACAATTGTTGTCAAAAACCTATTCAAAAACAGTTTTTCGCTACAGATACGTTAAATAGCAAAAGCTTACTTTCATGCAAATTGGAATGACTTTCATTAATATTTAATTATGATTATCAAGTGCACAATATTAATTTTCAGATTTTTCGTCTGAAATTTAAATTTCAGAGATTTAGATTTTTTGTGGTTAAATTTAATTCCCACAGAACATCCGACACCACACAATCAATTTTATATAGTGGATTCTACTTATAACGTTCCTCAAGGCCGAAACTTGGGAAGAGGAGGTAGGTATGGTGCCCCGGGCGCTGGACCGGAGGTGGGGGGGGAGCGGGAATTTCAACCTTTTACCTGCCCTTTAACATTGTAAGGGACACCAAGTTGCTGACCAAGCATCTGGTTGCGGCACTGCTCTTAGAACCTTTTCCTGCTTAGTGCGATTCATTTTCGTGGTCCCATCTTCAACTAATGCTCAGACTACAAAGACGTTGCAAGGGGAAAAACGCTTTAAACGGGAAATGTTAATATTCCCGTTTAAAGCGTTTTTCCGCTTAAAACGACTTTTATGGCGGTTTTTGGAAAAGCGTTATACGCGGGATCCACTTATAACGTTTAATCCAGGTACTTATTTCAAATTATAAAGGCTTTAATTATTAGATGGGGCCGAGGCCTATATTTTCATAGATATTATAGAGAAGCTATGTGTGTGTGTTCAAATGCTCACCTTCTGCAGCAGGGCTTTTGAGCTACATTTTTGAGGGGGGGGGGGCGGGCTTTGCTGAGATTTTTCATACTTTTAGGCCCCACTATAGTGAATTTGTAGAGTGAAAATTAAAAAATGATGAGAATCGTCCTGAGCCCTGTTAGCCTAACCCTACGGGGAACTCCCCGTTAATGTCATTATCAGTGAATCCGTAAACGAAAATGCAGCTTCATTCTCTGGGAAAACCCCAGATGTGCTACAAAAGTAATAGAATTAATTTTCTTAGCACCCATTTATTTTAAAATTTTTACATACCGAAAACAGTTTTTTTCGAAGATATGGCCATTTTTTGATCCACGTCAAGCTTGCGTGTTTCAGGACTGAATTTAAGAAAAAGAGATAACAAGGGCTAGAAAACTATGATTCATCTTATTGGATGACTTGTGCTTTATTGCGCGTTACCAAGAAAACTGAAGGGTGTAAATTTTTTTGCCTCTCTACACGAGCCCTTAGGCGCTAGGGGGTATGTTGCAGCGAAAAGGCAGCGTGACGGCCGAATCGCATGGAATCCCTGTAGAACGTTGGTGGCAATACAATTGACCCTCCTCCGGCTATGACTTCTTTATTTTTTCGACCTTACCAGCAGATGAAATCTCAAGGTGGAACTTCTTCGAGTGCACAAATTTTAGGGAAAGGAACTTTGAGAAAAAAAAGGAAATTAATTAAAAAAATTAAGGATTAATAAAGAAAAAAAGTGAGGTAACTGGAGTTATGTTTGCTTGAAGGCTCTTGGGAGGGGCGATCGCCCTTTCACCTATTGTTTAAAGGCTCTTGGGGGAAGCGATCGCCATCATCGCCCCCCCCCCTGGATCCGCCACTGGCTGAAACCTCGGATAATACGCATCTTACCGATTTTTGGAATGAAATGAAATAGATTAAGCCGTAAATGAGATGAAATTATTTTTAAAAAATGAGCAATTCTCGTGGAAAAAAATGTTTGCTTCAAAAATCAAATTAACATCGGTGTGTCGTAGGTAAAGAGCACTATGTCCATTTTCGTCAATATTGAGATAACGCTATTAATTTGTAGTACGTTCGTTATATTACCCATAGGCATGGGAGAGAGATCAAGTCCTATTTCAATAAATAACACAGACATTCACATTAAGGCCCCTACACACGCTCAGTTATACCTGTGCAGGCGAGGTCTCTGGAACCGCTTCTAGGTTATCTTTGGGGATATTTTCATTCTTCGATCTCTTTCTTCACGTCTGTGAATCAGTTCGAATTTTTGCAGTGAGTGCTCTAAAGTTCAAAATTTTCTAACATGATTTCCACAAAGGTCAGATAAGTGCGTACCCCTATAGTTAATAAACCATTTTCGAATTCTTCGCACACATTGTAAATAACACTCCCCAATACTAAGTAGCCCTAATAATATACTAAAACTCCAATACAACGCGTATTGAAAAAATAAATGAAATTTTCTCATCAGTTGATCTGAGAGTTTTTTTGTTGTTTCAGCGGGGAAGAATGCTTAAAAGCTTTCTTTACTTATTACTATCAGAACATTTTGCTTCATATTTTAGTTCGCTGGTTCTAAGTCTTTTTTGTTTGGCCCGGAATTTATAATTAATAAAATAATCAGGGGTTCTTAACCCTTTTGTGTTTCACGGGCCCTTCCCCAGTAGCACAACGATATAGTACAATATCTGGACCATATTGTTATATATCGTAATGTCAGAGGAATATCAGATGCCATAACTATGATATAGAACGATCTTGTCCTATATGTTGCAAATTATTTATGATATTATTTGATCAAGTCTTCAATTTTCCAGTCGAATATGTATTTGATTCCATGTAAATAATCTCTACTTTGAAGGACAACTTGGGACAATAAATTATTTTAATATAGTTTGAAAACATAGAAAAACTATATTGTGAACCTGACAAAGATCTGTATCAGATTCTCGATATAGACCTGACAAAGATCTATATCAGACTCTCGATAGAGACCTGAGATATAGATCTATCAAAGAAGACATAGCTCTATATCATAGTTTCCCAAACTTTTTTGTCCCAACGTCCCCTTCTTTAGAAATTTTTTCTCCCATCGCCCCCCAACGCAATCTAACTCATAGGATCCTATGTTATATTTTCACTTTTTATCGACAAACTCGATCAGGGTATCGATGGAATTACTAGCAAATTCGCACAGATGATGTGAAGCTAATGGGGGTAATCGGAAATGAAAGCGATAGGGAGTTGCTCCAGACCAACTTAAACAAGATTGCAGCATGGGCAAATGAATGGAGCATGACGTTTAGCGTAGATAAGTGCATGGTCGCTCATTTTGGTTCGAACAACCCACGGTTCTCTTACGAGTTGAATGGTGTCACTATCCCGGATGCAACTAGAGTCACCGATTTGGGAATTCTCATTGACGAGCGACTTAAGTTTTCTGAACATTGTTCAGCGGTTGTCAAAAAAGCGAATAGAATGCTTGGTCTCATTTTCAAAAAGGTCTCTTCGCGTTCTCCTAAAGTCATTCTTCCGCTTTTTCGAGGCTTAGTTCGTCCTGGAATGGAGTATGCTGTAAGGTTTTGGAGACCATACCTACAGAGGGACATAGACTTGGTTGAAGGGGTGCAGAGAAGAGCTACGCGTGTCCTTATTGGCACACAGGGCTTGAGTTATGAAGAAAGACTTCATTTTTTGAATATGTTTACATTGGATGAACGCAGGTGTCGAGGAGATATGATCGAAGTGTTCAAAATTTTCAATGGGATGGATAGGATGGACCATGAACTTTTAGTACACCGCCAATCGACTGCTTTTACAAGGGGACACCAGTATCGATTGGTGAGGGACAATGCAAGGTTATGGTGTCGCAGGGAATTTTTCTCCAATAGGGTTGTTAATAAATGGAATAGCTTACCCCCGGAGGTAGTAAATTGTAACACAATTGACACGTTTAAAAAGAAATACGATAAACATGTTGGGGTAAATCGAGAAGCTATCCATTCTTAAAATAAGACAACCATAAGTATTCTTTATGGGCATTGTATAATATTTTATCATGTGTATATATTGTTTGTAATTTGTGTTAATTGCATTTTTAATTGGGTTGCTGTATTTTTGAAACATATGACAACCATATTTTTATGGGCATCTTTTTATCAGCCACCTCGTTGGGCATTTTGCCTGTTGTGGCGTTGTATTTGTATTTGTATTTGTATTTGTATATCCGTAGCTTCTACCGCCCCCCTGGAACATTCCATCGCCCCCCAACGCAATCTAACTCATAGGATCCTATGTTATATCCGTAGCTTCTACCGCCCCCCTGGAACATTCCATTGCCCCCCCAGGGCGCGTTAACGCCCACGTTGGGAATCACTGCTCTATATCCTGAACATGACATACATCTGTATCTTGAACCTGACAAAGATATATATCAGACACAATATGCTGATATATCAACATATCATGTGCCTTTAAATGAAAATATTGCCTTCAAATAAAAATTTGGAGAAAATTCAAAGTCGAGCGTACAATTTTTTGTACGAATGGAAATTAAAAACGTTTGAATGAATCATTTTTCATATGAAATTTTGATTTTAATAGGATTAATTATGTTGATATATCAAAATCATTTCATCAGTTGTAATTGAATCGTTACTGTGTATGTTTTACATCATAGATGTTGGTATTTTAGGAGGAGCAAGAACTTATCCACCGTAACTTTAATTGCCACTTTATAATTGCACATATTTTTTAATTTAGAAAAATTTGCTCTTGTTTTTGTTGTATATGTGTGTGTTTTTCTTAAAATTATTTATTATTTATTTTTTTCCTTTGATGTTTCCATTTTTTACCATACTTTGAGAATTTTAACTTTTTTGTGTTGCATATTTTTTATTTTTTGTTTTATTAGCATAAATTAATAATTTTAAATAAATAATTAATATACAACACAATACATTAATTAGTTTCTTGTGTTTTTTGTATTACATATAATTTCCTTGATTATAATATAATTTTTTCAATTATCTGCCTCAAAATGATAAATATGTCTCACAATTTCTATTTCGTAATTCTTGTGCATACACGAAAAACAATGATTGAAAATACAAGTAAAAAAACCATTACTTGTAGATTAAAGTTATAATAACAACCTGTATCCAGTGTTGTAGTGGTGGGTTGGTAAGATACGGAGTAAGAGATGGGAAGAGTTCAATGAATGAACGCCAGGGTCTCTGCCACCGGACTTATCCCGTTGCCGAGATCTCTTCCAGCCCAGCTTCGTGGCAGAGTCTGGAACAAAGTGAGTGTGTACACCTAACAGTCTGAGTGTGTAGCTAGTGTTGTGTATGATATTTTAGGGCTGCCATCTATACTTCAAATTGTGAGTGAAGTGTAATGATTGAATATTTGTAACGTTGTAAGCCTGTTGCTCTCTGTGGCGAGACTTTTTAACGGGGAGATCAGCTCGCATTCGCGCCTTGAAGTTGGGAACCACAGAAAACCAACTTCAGCCGACCACCACTGTGGGGGTCGAACCCGGATCCTCGCATCGCGAGTTCAGGGTACTCGCAGGGTTCAGTCAGGGAAGAGTTCAGGGTACATGGGTGCAAACCATAGAGCTTATATTACTAGAGGGAGTATCCAGCCACCGCGACGTTGCACAGTGGTGCGTTTTACGGAAAACGTGGTCAAAACTCTTTACTCGTCTTGAAATTCGTTGCATATTCTTGAAAACTGTTTGGAACAATAAATATTATGCTTTTTTAACGGAAGGGCGAAGATTATATGATTAAACGGATTTTAAGGATATGAAATGGATAAAAAATGATATGTTTGTATTATATGGCTATTGATAGAATTGCGATAAAAAAACATAGCATGGATTTGTGTTCATGATATCTCATCATCATATATATGACCTTTGAATTGCAGTAACATGTAAGAATATTGCTGTGATGCATTAAAAAACTTGTAATAACATAAAAAAAGGCTGAATAAAAAAATTGATTAAGAATTCAAAAAGAAGTAAAAACAGGAAGTTAAAGTAAGCATAAAACGTAATTTAAACACAGAAATTTATAATAAAAAGTTTGTAATGAATGGAAAAATGTTTCTGGTCTTGGTCTGGGTGTAAAATCGTATGGTCACAACGATAAATTAATGTGTATCATAATAATATTATGATCATAATTATGATTTATTAACAACTAGCTATAATACCCTGCGTTGCCCAGGTTCTCTCAACATACTGGGAGCACTGAAGAAGTGAAAAACCATTGTAAAGGAATAAACATGTCTGAGGTGCATTGCTAGGGAACCGCGGTAAACAAAGTAAGCATTCCGAAAGTCATTGTTGGGGCCCAAGAACCATTGTGGCCCGACAATTTCAGCCATTTGACCTGATTTGACGAACTTTTAGAGTAGGCTATCGTTCAAGTCGGGTCCTGTTTCGTTTACTAGTACATGATGTAAAATTTGGTAACGATCGATCTAAAATTGTGGATTTGTAGAGAGAACATATACAATTTTATATATATATATAACTGATTTTCTGTGTATACTGTATATATATTGCTAAAATAGTCAAAACTAGTTTTGGATTATTGAAGACGTTTTGCAGTATATCCAATGGCTACAGATGAAATGGACGACTTCAGTGACGTCATGAGCTTCAAGCTGAGGCTTTCTGCTATAGAAGGTGTTGGTTTAGCCCACAGGCGGCAAAACAGTAAATACACCTCTGCTCACAGTTTCTTAGGAAGTTGCTTATGATGAACCATGGCCCTGGCTGCTTCCACAATAATACTCAAGGGATCCCGTGGTGCAGCCTTTTCGATTTTTTTTTCTTTCTCATATGTCCCGTAGGAAAACAGACAGGAAGGACTCTTTGATGTCAGTCATATCAATTTGTACGCATATCGGCTTAAACTAAGTACTTTCTATTCTTCTTATGAGGCTTTTTGGATCACGTGATATTTCCCTTTTTTTGAGGGACATACAAGGTAACCAATATGGCGACTTCCTGTGCGATTTATCAAAGAAACAAATCTAAATTCAAGAAACATAGAAATGAATAGTTTTTCTTTTTAATGGGAGTTAGAAATTTCGAATTTGTTTTTTAACTTCAAGTTATCGATCTGCCTATTTTTCCTTTAAAAAATGCTTCATTAAAGCTGCGGAATTTCTTCGATACAATTTATATGGGCCCATAATTAATTTAAAATATCCTAAAATATATGGATTGATGCAATTGGATAATATAAGACAATACGGAGACATTAATTCTTATTTTCCCGCTTGAGAAGATATAAATAAAAATTTGAAATCAATGTTATTCCATGAATATCCACCTCAAAAGTGGGTCTGGCCAAAGCCGCCTAGATGTAGTATCTAGGAGGCTTTGGTCTGGCTCATTATTTTATATTTAATTTTCTAGGCTTCGTGTCTCTAAGCGAGCTCAATATTTCGAAAACCAAAGATTCAATTCAATTTTTAAAATTATTGATGTGGCGTAAACCCCACTAAATTTCCGCATTTCTACGCTAAAATCAGCAATTTTAACATTGATCTCTAAGGGGATCATCTAGTTCTAGTATATGTCCCTCAGGAGTGATGCTGATGATGATTATGATGTCTATTCGAAAAGTCTCATTGCATCTTCTTTTTTAACTATACACATGTACAAGTAACCAAAAAGAAACGAGAACGAAAAAAGAACAATGTAAGGGGCCCGTTATGTAACGACCTCCTATATAACCGTTATATACGAGGTCGTGTCTCGAGTGGCAGTTGTTCTCCAAGGAAGGAAGAAAAGCTATTGTAATGATCGTGGATACTGACGTATTTCCTCAGTGACATCTACATACACTATTTTGAAATAAAACTCTTCCGTGCAATTCGATTTCCTTTTTACGTCAGATATGTTCATGATTGCTTCGTCCTTCTCGACCGTAACTTTGCCATTGACCATATTCTAAATACCCTCAATTCCATTGACCCCCGCATCCAATTCACTAGAGAGGAAGAAAGCAATAACCACCTTGCATTCCTGGACGTATTCGCCACTCATCACGAACAAACATTCTCTACCACTGTCTTTCATAAACCGTTTGCTGTTTCTTTACCACCGCACAACCTCTCTGCGCATCCTCCGGCACAAAAATATGCTTCATTCTATACATATGGAAGCGAGCCGTTAATATCTGTGGTCGTGGTAGCCCGGTCGATAAGATGCTCGCCTAAAGTACCAAAGGATGTTTAGAGGTATCGCAAGTTCGATACCCGGTTCGTCGATGTCAGAAAATTTTCCTGACACGGGTAGAACAGAAACGGTGACATGACCGCAGAAGAAAAATTGCTACCACAGGGAGTCCCCCGTCGAGGGGTTAGCGCGCCAACCTCTCGATGAGTATGAAAAACAAGCCGTCCGTGTAGGTCCCGGTCTAATTAGCCCTCGTGTGCAGAAAATGACCGTGGTGTGACAAAAATGATCAAATGATTAATATCTGCTCCCCAACGACGCTACTTACAACTGAACTCAATATCCTAGAAGCAATAGCAGTCGATCGTGGTTACCACAGCTCTTTTATCGATAATCTACACAGCAAAAAAACTTATTAAAAATACTTCCGCAACCAAACCTGAACACAAAAACTTGATAATTTTGCCTTTCTACCCAAAAACCAGCCAACCCATCGCTAAAGTCCTTCGAAAATACAATATTTTTCGGTGATTCTCATCAACGTCAATAAACTCAGCTTCTCTAAACTAAAAGATCCCATTGACCCACTGAACAACAAGGGCATCTACAGCATTTCATGCTAATGCGGATTATCATACATAGGTAGGATGACCATACGTCCCGTATTTTCCGGGACAGTCCAGAAAAACATTTTCTGTTTTTTTGGCCGTCCCGACTTTTTGGCAAAAGTGTCCCAATTTTTCCCGTATTTCACACGAAGCCTACTTGAATTTTCATTCTTTATTGAAGTCAAAGATTGAAATTATTTTTCAACTCATAAATTATTTTATGATAATTACAACTATATATGGGAATATTAATCTCCCACATTTGCCTTGGTAAACTTTTTTTTTTTTCGTGGAATACATTTTAATCCACTGCAATTTGCAGTAATGCATCATTTCCCGCCATTGTGATTTTTCCGTTATTTCAACAATGTTTAGCAACTTTGTTTGGTTTTGGCGTCGTTTTTGGCGATAATTGGCGATATCCCGTATTTTCCCGTAATTGGAATTTCGATGTCCCGTATTTCTCTCGAGGAAATAGGGTCAGCCTATACACAGGTCAAACGAAACGTGCCCTAAAATACCGTTTGAACGAGCATAGAAGATACGTAAACTACCAAGACTTTAACCACTAATCCATAGCCCAACATTGCCGGTCCTTTGACCATAAATTTGACTTTTCTTCTGCCAAAATTATTCAAAAATGTCCCTCACCGTCTGATACAGATACAGATAGATTAACGTCCTCTATGCCTGCTTAGGGCTCTAGGACAGCTTTAGTTCACAACGTCAGAGTGCAATCTTGTACAAAAACATTTGCGAAGATGAACAGGAACAACAGAACTGTGGGGAACAAAGTACAATAAAGAAACAGTCTTAGCAAAAAAAAAAACACAACAACAACACCACCACTGGTAGATGATGCAAAGAAAAAAAAACCACAAAAATCTCAGCTCCAAGAAAAATGAAAGCAGCCAATGTCAAAAACGATTACATTTTCCCATGAAAATTTCAAATTCCTTGATCAAAGTGCTCGGAGTCACTTCAATGAGTGTGTGCCAGTCAGATATCTGATTATTACCAAGGCCTACATTCTGCAGAAAGCATTCCCTAAAAATTGACCATTTAGGACACGTAAATAAGAAATGATTGTTAGATTCACAGTTGTTGCCACAGATACAGTTAGGTGAACTTATTTGATGAATTCTGTGAAGGTAACCATTGGTAGGTGCTCTGTTGGTCATGAGACGATAAAAGAGTGATTCAAACTTGCGGCTAGTAAAATAGGGCGAAAATTTTTTAACAGCATCGAAGAAACGATCTGCAACTGGATAAAGGGGTTGATTACAAAAATATTGATGAATTGATGATTGCCAATTTTTGTGTGAAAGATTAATCACATCCTCGAAGTAAGCATATGTAGGGAAAACTGGATTTTCGGAATCAACTGCTGTTCGTGCTAGATGATCTGCAAGCTCATTGTAGAAGACACCCTTGTGGCCTGGACACCAAACTAATGAGATTCTTGTCGCCTGCAATGATGCTAAATATAAGGCATAAAAAGTTGCTAAAACCACGGAATGAGATTTTGGGTTGATGTTGGCGATTGCTTGAATAGCTGATTTGCTATCGGATAAAATTATGTAGTTTTCATTACTGACAATGAATTTTAGTGCTGCGATCATTATTGCAACACATTCTCCAGTGAAGACAGATGAGCAATCATGGAGCGCTGCTTGAAATGAATTACGAGTTTTTGCACAGAAAATTCCAATAGAGGTATGAGCTCCTTTTGAGGCATCTGTAGCTATAATAGTAGAACAAGACCAGAATTTTTGTTCATGTTCATAAAATAGTTGCTTTGTGAGGAGATCATTTGATGATGTTTGAAATGGAAGAGAACTGGTTGTGAAATCAATATTGGTGATAAGCCAAGGAGGATTCGCAAAAAACAGAGGGTGAAGAGGAATAAGTAAATTGTTGTCCTTGATGAATTGAATAATAGAAGGATCCAAAATTTTAGTATGTAAGCCTTGACGGTCAAAACTGAAATTAGAACAGATATGTTTGAACACAGAGCTGTAATGGGAAGCTCTTGCTTTGATAATATGATTAGTAACATTTTTTAACAAAAACAGTGAAAATGGAGGTTTTCCACAGATGCTGAGTAACAGAGGAATCGGTGTTGAGATTGGAAGACCAGTAGCTATGCGAAGAGATTGGTGATAGATAGCAGAACACTTTTGAATATTTTTCTTGGAGCTATTATGCCACAAGAATGAACTGTAATTCATGAAGCTTGAAGTAATGTTAGAACAGATAGCCAAAAGTTTATGCCCTTTAGCTCCACGAAGCCTACCTGCAATCAACTTCATGATATTACAAATGTTAATGGCTTTTTTAGAAATGTGATTGATCTGGGGGCTCCAACTCAGCTTTTGATCCCAAATAACTCCAAGAATCTTGATATTTTCCTCGTAATTTATCTGAGCACCGTTGATTTGGATATTTGGGAGAAAAGGAATATTTTTTTTCGTAAAAATGCTGTAACTGCATTTCTCAGTAGACAGAACAAATCCCCACTGATCCATCCAGTTTGAAACAAGGTTTAAGGCAGAATTCAATTCATCTGTAACAACATTCAAGTCTGATTTACTGATCCAAAGAAAAATGTCATCAGCATAAATGAAGGGATGAATGGAGTTGGGAAGGTGAGAAAGAATGTCGGCAATATAAATATTAAATAGCCATGGAGAAGTAACACATCCTTGAGGCAATCCCCTTTTTAAGTCAATCCAATATGACTGATGGTTTCTCCAACTAATGATGCATCTTCTGTCCATCAAAAAATTCTCCATCCATTTAACGAAAGTACCATGAAACCCAAAAGATTTGAGCTTGTATAAAAGTGCAGAATAGATGACAGAGTCATAGGCGCCTTTAATATCAAGAGAAACAATGACGCCAAATTCTTTGAGCCTGAAAGTATTAGAAATAAAGCATTTTAAGTCATTAATAAGGTTTTGAGATCCAGAACGTGGTTTAAAGGCATAAATGTTCGCTGGGAAGAGTTTGTATTTTAATGAGATCCAGTTGAGTCTGTACAGAATTATTCGTTCCAAAATCTTCAGTTTTACGTTTGTTAATGTCAGTGGACGATAAGACTTAGGACAACTTGGGTTTTTATTAGGTTTGAGTAAAAAAATTACTTTTCCATACTTCCAATCCACTGGAATAGTTCCAGAGAGCCAAATTTTGTTGTATTCAGCACACAAGAGATGAATTTGATAGTCAGGAATTAAAGAGTATGATTTAGCGTTGATACCATCAGGACCTGGCGATGTGTTTGGAGTACGACGAATTGCAGATTTGAGCTCTCCAATGGTAATCGGAACATTCATCAAACTAGAGAAGTCTTGATGGGGGCCACTGAAACAGTCAAAGACCTTGTGAGTGTAATTATTTATAAGAGCTGACTGGAGAAGATTTAGCTGATCCATAGGGTCCACCACTTCTAAATTGTTGACCTGGAACACAAGATGACGATCCACTTGGAGTTTAGACTGGATGAGTTTGAGTTTTCTAAGAATTGTAAAAATCTTAGGATGAGTGGCATGAATAAAAATATTTTCTGACATAAATTCCCTTTTTCGGAGGTTGAGCTCCTTCTTGAATTTTGCATTATTTTTCTTAAAGATGATCCAACACGGAGGACAAGGGCATCTCAGATATTGTCTGAATGACCTTTTCTTGCAGATGAGCAATGATTATACTGGTGAGGATGTGATTGTACCTTTTTTGTAGCTGATATGCAGGATTTTTCTACATGATCAGAAAAAGAGCAAGTATTGTCAAATGATGTCAACTATTCCTTGAAGAAATCCCAGTTTGTGATGGCTATTTTGCGAGAAAATTTATTTACCCGAAGATTGATGTCGAGACAAATAGGCAGATGATCACTGTCGTAAAGGGAGTCACTGCTGTACCAGTTAATTTTACCCATTAAGTTTGAAGAACAAAAACATAAATCTATTGTGTTAGACGAATTGCTTGAAAAATGAGTAGCACACTTGGGTTGGATCAGACAAACTGGGTTTTGTTGAAGCCACAAAAAAAGATTTCTGCCAGCTGTGTCTGTCCGAGGACTGTTCCAAGAAGAATGGGGCGAATTAAAATCACCAACAATGATGAATGGAGATGAGATTTTAGAAAGAATGGTATTCATGACTGTAGGGATTTCGGAAGTGTCAGCCAAATAGGTGTTTGCTATATGAATGTACTTGTTATGGAAATGAATCTTGATAATGATTACTTCAACGCCTTGAAGACAGAATTTATGAATAACGTGTGAAGGGTATGTAGAGCGAACAGCAGTGAGAACACCACCTCTGCCTGAGCTGTTGTCTCGGTCACATCTGTATATTATAAAGTTTGGTAAGTGGAAACGGTCATTACATGTAAGGAATGTCTCCTGGAGACAAAGTACATCATAATCTTTTTGAAAACGAAGAAGGTGTAATCTCTTGTTATTGATGCTGCGCAAGTTTCATTGAAGCACCTTCAATGATGTAAACATACAGAAAATTGAATAATCTTGACTAAAGTAGAAAGAACAAAATTTTGAAAACCATGAATAGCTTATTCAATGAAGTAAAATTGAAAATGAACATATCTGCAAATCTAGCAGTTGAACAAAAAAACAGTACTGACTTGTACTGAAATAAGAGAGGGGGAAAAGAAAAGTTATCATTGATTATGATGGTTTGAACAGTTTCGCTTTGGTGTGACTGTAGAGGACTCTAGCAATGGCTGCTGCGCAGGAGTATCCTTTGAAGGAGGAACTTGTAATTTATTTTTCTTATGAGGCAGTTCACAGGTGAATGCGGATGTGATCAGCTCGCTGTTAAGTGCAGATGACAATAGTGGTACAGCTTCCTTGATGACTTGAGATATCAGATCTGGAACAATTGACTGAATAGCTTCAGTGATCAGTGCATGCATGGAGATTTTCACATCTTCAATTATTTTTTCATGCATTGATTCGATTTCTTTACGGACCAAATTTTGGATATCGATTTTTAAGTCTGTGATAGATGATGGCACACAATTTATACTTGCTCTGTCGGCAAAAGTTGGCGATTTATCTTGGAAGAATTTGCGAGCTTGATGAATTGGAATCCACTTGATTGTTTTGTACTTGATTATTTCTGCCTCTTTAATAAATGTTGGGCACTTCTTGTCCATAGGATCATGACCTTGAGCACAGTTTATACATTTAGGAGCATTTGAACATGATTCTGTATCATGATGATCACCACAGGTTCTACAGATAGTGTTCGTAACTGGACAAAATTTAGTACGATGGGTGAATTTGAAGCAACGAGTGCATTGGCTTGGTTTTTCTATAAACTCTTGAGGATGGAAGATTTGGAACCATAATTTGAGATCAGCAGGAATGGAACTGCCCAAGATGGTAATTAACACAGTATTTGTGGGTATTTTATTTTTCACAAAACGTCTAATGCACAATGGAACCAAACCATTGTCCATCAGCTCTAAAGCCACATCACTCAGCTTTTCGGAACATGGAATATCTCTCAGAAGCAGTTTTGAAGATAATGTACAAATACAAATACAACGCCACAACAGGCAAATTGCCCAACGAGGTGGCTGACTTAAGAACATCATGGATCCCCGAGCCCCTACCTACTACTGCTACACCACACATGCAACCCCCCCCCGCGGAACCCCCCAATGAATCGGTACATGCGGGAATGTGCGTGTACGTGTAGTGCAACCTGACGTAAAGTTTGTTTCTGTGTAATGCTTGTTATGTGTAGTGCTGTCATCTGCCCCCAGTTTTACTAACTATGAGTGAAGTGTTATGGTTGAATGATTTACCGTTGTAGGACTGTTGCTCTCTGTGGCGAGACTTTTTAACGGGGAGATCGGCTCGCATTTGCGCCTTGAAGTTGGGAACCACAGAAAACCAACTTTAGCCGACCACCACTGTGGGGTTCGAACCCGGATCCTCGCATCACGAGTCCGGCACTATAACCACTCGACCACCACAGCGGCTGTATCAGTAAGTAGAGTCGCTCTGACCCGAATATTTCCAATAGAGGACAGCGACAGGGCCTCCAATACAACTTCAGGTGATGCCGAAGTGAGAAGTAGGTCACCATTTCTTGCGAATCGGATTTCATCGATGAGTTTTGCATTCAGGAATTTTTGTTCAAGGCACATACGTAATTCCTTGGGCTTTGATTTTGGGATGGTCGTATCTCCAACAATCTTGACGGTGAACTGTAAGTTTGATCCAGATAGATTTTGAATAATGTCCTTGGGGCCGATGTCCGAAACCCAGAGATTATTTTCCGCCGATGTAGAAGGTAAGTCATTCAATGTCTCCATGGGAGAAAACATATTAGAGGATAGAGAATTCAATGATTGATGGTATTCATTGGGAGAGAACAATGCAGTATTAGAAGTATCTACACCTACGTCACTGAAGAAACACCCCAGATACTAACTAGTTGACCAAAAAGAGCAAAATAAATATTATATATACGTTTGAACACTGAAAAAAAACGACGAAAGCGAAGAATTAAGCGAAACAGAGAAAAAAAACCCCTGAAAATTAAGCAAACAGGAAGAAAAAGCCGACCTCAAACGCGTGACGAAAAAGCCGCCATTTTTTTCCTCCTCACCGTCTGACTTGGATTTCTTCGAAACATTCCACATCAACAAAAACTCAAACCAGTTGGTCAACGACCTAACTAGCACACCACCCTTCTCAAAAATCTGGCAACAGTTCCTACAATAATTATTTTTTCTCAATCATCATCACTATCACGTTATCGTTTGTGATTCATGGAGGAAAGAATAACTTGTATTCTTATAACTCATGGAGGAAGGAATAACTTTATTCTTTCCTCCATGCTTATAACTTGTATAAATGTATTCTTTCCTCCATGTTTGCGATTGGCTCCGCCATTTTCTTTTCTTTCCTCCTCCTTTGCTCTTGTTGCCGGTTCATTTTGAATTCGACTCTACAACAGCGATAACTCACGCTATAAGGAGTATTTTCACTATTCTTTCTTTGTTACTGATGAAGGAACTCCATATATAATTCCGAAACAAGTTTAGCCGTGGTTCCTTTTTGCAATTTTGGGTCTACACACGTTGGTCTTTCCCTAGTATTGAAATTATAACGTTCTTCCGATCAAAACGGAGCAATAACTTTCCCCACGCCTCTATGTATGTGGCCTCTGACAATGGTATGTGTTTGAGTAGTGTCGCTGGATCACCCTTCAAGTAGCTGAATTTCTGGACGTTCGTCAAATGCTCGTTTTTGTGAGAAGTAGAAGACGGTAGAAGCATGGCCCCCACATGCTAGTGCCGGGCCCCCAGGCCAGGATTTTTCGCGGGCCCCCTACCCCCCCCCCCCCGAAAAATTTTGTGCACCTCCCTTGAGAAAAGATTATGGTGTATTTTTTCAGTAAAAAAAAAAGGAAACCCCTTTTGGGAAGAAAAAAATGTTGAATGCCCTTCCCCCCCGCCCCATGAGAAAATCCTGCATACGATACGGCATTTGTATATGCAGCAAAACATCGCTACAACGATAATCGATAATAAATACATCTACAATGATATTTTTTTCAAATCTTGTTTGGAATTGCCTGGCTTAATGTTAAACTCTCAGTACAACGACATCATCTACTATGATAAACGCCTCCATAACCCGATATTCTTAGGAGAATTTTGAAATCGCTACCACAATATTTTGCACTAAATGATCACCGAAAGCTAACGTTATTTGTATTGCTGCACTATGTGTACGACACACAAAAGCACTATGCGGTAAGCTTCTGTACAGGGACAATACACATCTAAGTGAATTTTATAAATAAACTAATGAATTACAATTTTTTGTAACTAATGAATTACAATTTTTTGTAATTAATGAATTACAATTTTTTGTAACGAATAAATACATAAAAGAGTATTTCCCAATAATATTAACAATGCCGATATAGAAAAAATGACAATAGCATAAATTTGATCACACGTGAGGATAATGTTACTTCTTTAATCCCTCTACCACAATATTTTTTTTTTTGGTCCGTAGAATATTGTTATATCAAGGTTTCACTGTCTATTTAAACTAAAGAATAAAATATAATTGTGTGTGTGTGTGTGATAAATATTATCACATTTCGAGATATGATCATGTGATTTGTATATAATTTTACGCAATATAATAGAGCTCCCCTATGGGCCAGTTAAAAGAACGAATTGGTTAGGCGATATGGTTTTCTCATAGAAACTTGTGATTGCCATAGGCGTATTGCCATTTTCACGAGGGTGGGGGGTTACGTTCTTTTTTCCTGCAATAATTTTATAATAATTTTCCCTATAATCTCGGCTCTGGGGGGGTGGGGGTTAGAACCCTAAACCCCCTTTGCATACGCCAATGGTGATCGTGATCTATGGTCGGCAGGGCCGCAACTGGGGGGGGGGGACAAGCAGGTATCTTGCCCAGGACCAGAAGAGTGCGCAAAATTCACCTTTTATAGCCTCTTCTTCAAAATTACAGGGGCGGGGTAATGTCAAAATATGTGCTTACCTCAGCTGATCAAGCATTTACTTGCGGCCCTGATGGCTAGTGTTCAATGTCAAGATCTCTCGATTAACGATAATACCTCTATTATGGTATTTTTCTTCGTCCGCAGAATATCGTTATACTGAGATTTCACTGCAGTTTTATCATGCATAATACTAGCTACAATACCCGGCGCTGCCCGTGTTTTCTTCATTTATTGGGAGGATTGGAAAAGTGACAAACCATTACAAAGGAATAAATATATAATACTGGCAGGATTAAAGAAGTGACAATCCATTGTAAAGGCACGTGTAAAACGCATTACTAGGGAACCACGGTAATCAAAGTAAACATTCCGAAAGTGATTGTTCAGGCCCAGAAACCATTGTTGCCCGACGATTCTTCGTCCATTTCGGGTATCTGCCCTTCTCTGACGAACTTTTGAAGTAGCCTATCGTTCAATCCGGGCCCTGTTTGGTATATATCCAAATTTTGGCGACGATCGATCTAAAATTGTAGATTTATATAGAGAACATACACACAGACAGAAAATTAATTATAGATAGATATATATGCACAGTATCAAATTTATCCTTAGTTTGTCTCAGATAAGATATCCACCACATCTCTATAGTTTCGTTGTTCACCAAGCAAGCAAGTATACTCATACTACACCAAATGAAACTACTGAATGAACGCCAGGGTCTCTGCCACCGGACTTATCCCGTTGCCGAGATCTCTTCCAGCCCAGCTTCGTGGCAGAGTCTGGAACAAAGTGAGTGTGTACACCTAGCAGTCTGAGTGTGTAGCTAGTGTTGTGTATGATATTTCAGTGCTGCCATCTATACTTCAAATTGTGAGTGAAGTGTAATGATTGAATATTTGTAACGTTGTAGGCCTGTTGCTCTCTGTGGCGAGACTTTTTAACAGGGAGATCCGCTCGCATTCGCGCCTTATAGTTGTGAACCACAGAAATCCAACTTCAGCCGACCACCACTGTGGGGTTCAAACCCGGATCCTCGTATCGCGAGTCCGTCACGATAACCACTCGACCACCACAGCGGCTCTACACATGATGAACCAGTTTGAAACGTGTTTTACACAAAACAAAATTTCTATCCAAACGTTTCAATTTAGAACATCAAAGATTATTCCTATAACGCACGGGTTCTCAAACTGTGCGCCTCCAACCTTTGTCATGGTGTGAGGTTTTCGAAAATATTTTTTGTTAAACAGCGCTGGAGAGCCGGTGGAGCTCGCGGATAAGCATTGAATAGGGGGAAAGGGCGCCTCAGGTGGAAAAAGTTTGAGACGCCCTGCTCTAACGTGAAGTTATTCCATGTAATGATTTTTTTGATAAAACGAAGCGATTCCGTTATGCCAGGCGATTCACTACAGGCGTGCAAAAAGAATAAATAAATTTAGTGAATTAAAGAGTTAAAGTAATAATACTGAAAACTATTTTCATTAGCCTTGGTTGAAGCACCGGCCTGAAACATTGTGTGTGTGTGAACTGAAATAATCCAAATATTTATGTTCACTTCATCTATTCAACTGAGCAACTTTACAATTCTGTTACAGTCGTTTATACGACGTTCAAGAGGCCGAGTCAAAACGTTTCGTAAAACGTTTTATATATAAGTCGAAGTGAATATAACAGCCTTTTTAAAAAATTATTCCCCCCCCCCCATACATATAAAATGTTATAAAATTTTATCTGTTTAATTGCATTCCAATTCTGTTCTAAAAAAATATTTCATACTTGAGAGGAAATTATATCACATTTCAAATCATTTAAAGAAATAAAATTTGGCACAACATTACCTTTGGGACACGACATTGTGTGCAAAATTGCAACAAAATCTTCTCGACTTGCAAAAATTTCCTCATCTTGGACTTTTTTTTTTTGGCAGTAGATGATTTTCAATCAGGAGCTTGCTCTTTGGTTGTTTCTCTACTTTATAATCATTTCAAAAAGTTGAAACGAACATATTCAACTGGTTTGCAACTTTTTCCAGGGGGGGAAAACACGTGTACTCAATGTATGCATATATATATATTTGTATATATATATATATATAATTTTTAGTGTATTTTCAAAAGCCGGGGGGGGGGGTGGGGGGACGTTGACCCCCCCCCCCCCTAAATGACGGGCCTGTTTGCAAGATGAACTTTCGTTATCAATTTAAAATTCTTGTTGAATTCTTCCAAAATTTCCAGTTTTTTTAGAGAGAGCGTTTTTTGTTTTTCCGGCATTACGAACGACGAATTTCACACAGTTAGCAAGCAGTGCCGTCTGAACGCATGGTCTCACCCGAGCACGGCCCGGGGGCCTCAAGAGCAGAGGGGCCAAAAATGGGAACTAATTGAAATTTTCGAGAATTCTCCATGTTGGGCCTCAGAAAAATCAGTTGGCTCGGGGGCCCATGATGCTCTTAAGACGGCCCTGTCAGCAAGCAAAGCACCACATCGAAAGAAAGTTCTACAGGAAATGAACGAAAGAACTTGCTGTGCATGTGTACCGTATCTGTCTATTTTCTGCAGACCTGTACTCCACCCAATGCTTACAGTAGACTTTCTCACCCTCTCAGGATAACGTTGAAAACATAGGAAGAGAAAAAATTCTGAAAGGTCATATGGCCGTCAAACAATTGAAACCCATTTCTTCGGGACTCTCCACATATGCGTATTGTCAGAAAAAGGCAATAAACAAATCACTTAAGTGTCCACTCTAAATGGTCATCAGCCATCTCACTGGCAATTTTCGTATACGTCAGCAATCACCCTAAAATTTATGTCTTTTGCGGTGACAATATGCAAGAACTGTTGCAGCAACGCTTTTTCACTGCATACAAAAATTTTATGCGCATTTGATGTGGATATAAATTACGTTTTTCTTTTTTCAAAAGTTTCCGAGTTTGAGTCGAAGTGAAAACGTCGAATAATTGAGGTTTTACGTTAAATAAATAAATGAAATATTTTAATATTAAAATGTATTTGTTGTATTGTTGTTCAAAATGTATTGTTACCAATTGCTACCCAAGTTAAACGTCGTATAAACATGAAAGTTGTATAACTGAGTGACGTGTGAACGAGGTTACTCTGTAATTTGTAGATATGCCCTATTAAAAATAATCGTTTTTAAACTTTATGAAACACAATTCAACAAACATCGCAACTGGCCTCGATGCAGGGACAAACTCTTCTGACATAGATTTATTATAGTTAACTCTTAATGCTCAAAATAAAAAATTCAAATTTTTAGCTTTGCTTACCGTTCTTTTGGGCTAGAACCGTAGGATTCATGCGCGTGGGAAAAAGATCAATCCTTTACGTACGCAAACTCGTTCAACTATTTTACTAAAAGACTTCGAACAACTGAATTTTTGCAGACGCGAACCGTAAATATTTTTCTGTTCAACCGTCTGTGAATTATATTCACCGATCCAACAATATCGTCTAATCGTTTTGAGGGGAGATGTGTCCTCAAGACAGTGCAGCGAATAAAAAAGGCCGATGCCGAATGTAGCATTTTTTTTCAGAAGCAAGGAAAAAACCCCTTGGTTTGTTCGGACTGGAAGAGGGAGGGGGTTACTAGAGGGGCCGTGAGCGAAATCACGTGATTCAGTACACACGTCATTACAGCCATTTCGTACAATACTTTTTGCGGGAAAACGCTTTAAACGAGAAATCTCGATGAGTATCAGTAATAAGAGTTGGCACCAGAGAGTCGCAGGACCCAAGGAGGAAAAAGTAATGCGGGATCCACTGTATGCAAAAGCTTGCAGCAAAGCTGTCTCAGTATCGTAACCCGCTCACGAGAGTGGGGGCTGGCGAAGCTTTAGGCCTGGGGCCTGGACCATTCTTGTCATTTTTTGTTTTTTTTTCCACACTCTTAGTTCACTATAGAGGGGGTTCGCTGAAGAGCGCAGCCTACGGGCCACTGTTCCAGGATGTTGGGGGGGGGGGGGGTTCATGTACTTTATCGGCACCCAGAGGCAATTTCACTGTGGAATACGACGTCTGTTTACTCCAATTTTCATTCTATCGAGACATTATGGCCTTCTACGAACTGAAACAGCAGGGGTCGCGCGGTAGCACTGTAGGCAGTGCCGTCTTAAGGCACGGCCCGGGGACCTCAAGAGAAAATGGGCCTCACAAAAATGAGATCTGGTTGAAATTTTCGAGAATTTGCCCGATAGGGCCTCAGAAAAATCACTTGGCCTGGGGGCCCATGATGCTCTTAAGACGGCCCTGCCTGTTGGTCCCTACACACGCTCGACGACTAGGTAAGGATTATTCTAGTGGCCTCCCTTATTCTAGTGGCTATAGCCCTGAGGACACACAAAATGCTGGTGTCCTTGACGTCTCAGTAGCCATGACCATCACAATGTCTTTTCTTCCTTCCTAGGAGAACGACTGCCATGAGAGCCGGGGGGGGGGGGGGCTTGTACAATGTTCTTTTCTTCGTTTCCGGGTTTGTTTTTTTTCTCGTTTACTTGTACATGTGTATAGTTAAAAAATTATCAATGAGAATAGAAGGTACGTAGTTCAAGATATCCGCTCATACGAGTACAAATTGATATGATTGATATTAAAGAGTCCTGTCTATTTTCCTATGGGACATATCTGAAAGAAAAAAAATCAAAAAGATCTTTCCACGGGCCCCCCCGACTCCCGGGCCACAGGGCTGGAGCCCTGTCAGCCCCCCCCCCCCCATGTGGGGGCCATGACCAAGCATCTGGTCGCGACACTGCTTTCGCGGCAGAACCTCTTCCCGCTTATAATACGATTCATTTTCGTGATTATATCTTTCACTAATATTCATAGATATAAAGCGTTTTTCCGCTTAGAACGTTTTTATGACGATTTTTAAAAAAGTGTGAGCGGGATCCACTTGTAACGTTTAATCCAGACTTATTTATTCGCACCTGAAAGATTTCAAATTATTGGATGCGACCGAGGCCTACATTTTCAGATATTATAGAGAGAGCTATGTTCAAAAGACCACCTTGTGAAGGAGGGCTCTTGAGCTAGGGTTTTTTTTTGGTGGAGGGAGGGACTCTTTGCTCATCTTTTTAGGCTATTGCGAATTTTTAGACTTGAAAATGAAAAAATTATAAAAAGCCCCGTTAGCCTCACCCTATGAGGGCCCCTGCCAAGGCCGCAACTAGGGGGGGAGCAGACAGGTCTCGTGCTTCGGGCGCTGGACCACAGAGAGGGTACAAATTTTATTCTCAAGCCTTTCCTTCAACATTACAAGGGGGCGCCGAAATGCGCTCTTGTCCAGGGTGACCAAGCATCTAGTTGCGGCCCTGGCCCCTGCAGTGGCGTATATATAGGGGGCTTAGTGGGCCCAGGGTGGCAAGTTCAGAAGGGGTCAAATTTGAAGAATGATTGTCCAAGAAAATTGGGAGAAGGGCGGTAAAATTTGTGTAACACGCAATTAATCCACCTCTGCCTAGATAGCTAGAGGCTAGGTCAGTGAGTGACCAAAAACTGATCTAGAGAATTTACAAGCATGTGAACGACCAAAAGCGTTACCTGGAGGTTGTGGAGGCATGTTAATGGCCAGAAGAGTGATCTAGACCAGTGGTTCTCAACCTTTTTTTGTCCATGGCCCCCCCTTTCAACCATTTCTCATTCCTGTGGCCCCCTTGCGAACATGAATAATTTCCTACTCCCCCCCCCCCCGTTTTCCCATTAGAAGACAATTATTCAAAAATTGTCTGAAGTGTAATTTTGAATTTTGAAATTTTTGAAATTTTTGTCTGAAGTTTTTGAATTTAGTTTGATTAATTTTTAATTTATGAAAATAACGAAAAAGCAAAATAAACATAATAGAATACAGTAAAAATAGAATGAATCCCTTGGGGTCACGAAGTGTCTGTATCATCGTAATGTTACTTTTTGTGAAGTTTATTGTGTTTTGTGTTTTTCTCAGTTTGATTTGTATGTTTTATGAGTTGTGTCAGTCCAATTAAAAAAATATATTTTTAATCAATGTAAACTCTGCGCTTGAAGACGGCACAATGCCATCAAGTTACTGCACTAGATGAAATTTTTATTATTTCCAAATTAGTTTTTTTTGTGTAAAAGATTATGGTTTCATTGAGAAATGTCAGTTGTACCTTCCAAAATACGCATGATAAAAATGATAAAAATCGCAAAAAGTGGTAGCAAGCAGTTTTGTTAATTTTATTCTCTAGTAATGAGGGAGTAGCCACACAAATGAATCACAATTGAAAAGTTCAACCTTCCACATTGTTTTCAACAATAATACATGTATCAAGGATATAGGTTCATGTTGTAGCCCTATATGAATTTAAAAAAATTAACTAATATACGTGTGAAAATTTTTTAAATATTTGTTTGAACCATTCATTCCAGAGAAATCATGTACGCCGTGACAAAACTGTTCGTGTGAACATAATAATGATTCATTATCCGTATTTCAAGCCCATCGGAAAATATAAATAATCAGATTTTCAAATAAGAAAATTATCAGTTTGTTGACTTCAATTTCGATACGTGAAAATCTCATGTTTCATTGGATGACAAGCTACCTTCAAGTGGCTTTTTGGTTCATAATGTGGCCGCTCTCTTGCAGGCGAACGAAGCAACGTGCTAGTTGGCTTAAACACAGCACAATATTTCACATAACAGTCCGTACTATATTTAATATACAGGGCGCATAGGTAACGGGGCATATGGCATTTTACTGGCGAACCATTGGTCCTAGAGGCATACTTCCAGTTTTAAAAAGTACCCGAATAATGTGTATTACTCAGATATTTGATTCATGGTGCCAGGGGTTACATAGTTATTAAAATAAAAATAACTTTTTATGCAGACACCCTGTGCCCCAAAACCCAATTGGAAAGTTTTGTTTCCCGGTCTCCCACAAAAAAATTCAACGTGTTTAAGTTCAAATTTTCACTGAGATATTCGAAGAAAGTTAAAAAAAACAGCATTAAATGAGGGGAAACCATTTTACCCGCATTTGCTGTTTTTTCCCAAATTTCCTCAATTTTTCGAATTCGCATATCTCGGTGAATATTGCACTTAGAAACGTGAAATTATTTTAGTTGGCATCGGGAAAGACAGAGCAACAACTTCTTAATCGGGTTCTTTGGCACACTGGGACGGTATAAAAAGTTGGTTTTTTTAATTTTATAGCTATACAACCCCTTACAACATGAATGACATATCTGAGTTGGACACGTGATTTGGATACTTTTTCTAGTTGGGTATGTCTCTAAGATTAATGGCTCACCAGTAAAGTGCCATACGCCCTCTTACACATGCAGCCTCCAAATACACGTAAAAAAATAGCTTGAGACGAAACAGTCAACTCTCATTTTAACAAATACCATTATAATGGGAAAAATATCGTTTTAACGAAAACTTTTCTAATCTCTCGGATAGGTTTACATAGGAATAATAAAAAAATCTGGAATTCCTTTGTAACGAAATTTCGTTATTACGAAATGATTTCTCGGGTCTCTTGGAGTTCCGGCCTAATGGGGTTTGACCAAAGCGTATTAATAAAGGGTCTTTAATACGCTTTGGGTTTGACTGTATTTCCCCCCAAAAAAATCTGACATTTTTGCAGTAAAGTAATTGAACTTCAGCAATTTGATCTGAAGCAGTCCTTTTTATAATGATTATGTCCTTTTTACTTTTATAAATTTAAGAAGGAAACAAAAGGAAGAAAGGGTGGGGAGAAAAAGAAAAATATCCAAGACGGGCTCGGTTGTGCGTAAATGCCTCGAAATTCCACTTGTGAGCAAGGGGATTCGTTCCTCACTCTCAGTTTTATGACAAAATTTCACATTTATGAGATGTTTGACTACTGGCACGATTAATCTTTATATATATAGCTTTCAATATTAAAATATTTCATTTATACGAAGCACAATTTCATTTATTTGACATTTTCATTTTGATCAGAACTCCAAATCTTTGGCATTTAGACATCATTTCCAACTATAAAATCCAAGTAAGTTTTTGCAGATTGTGAAAACGCGTCGCTGAATTGGTTTTGCATGCGTGTTATCAACATTAAAAACCATAAATTTTAGGTTGACAGATACAAAGAGACGCATTGAGCGGGTTATGGACATTTCAAAGTGAAGACTTACGTGAGAATTTATTGCACTTTTTTTAGAAATCAGCAGATGCAGTGAGTCTCTAATCAACGGATTTAAATTGCGTTAAATGTAGTCATACGCCTTTTTAGAATTTTTTTTTCTAATATCCACACAACATTGTTCTTGTAGGATAGGAAAATCGCATTGAAATTATTTAGGATGCTGCAGGCCAGTAGTAGGGCAGTTAAAAGGAAGCATTACAGTATCGATTAAAACAACTTTAAAGATGTGGTGTCAATCTTGGAGGAAGTCCCAATAAAGGGGCGGCTCGAGCTTACATGCCGCCCGGGTGCGAAGCCTCATGTGCCGCCCCTACTGGCGACCCTGCCAGGAGGTTCATAGGGCTTCGGTGAAGGGCACCTGGAGATGAACCTGATTTTTTTTCAGAAGAAAATCGCACATCATTTTTTACAGTGCAAAATGTGCGTGACCATACGTCCCGTTTTTGAAGTAGAAAATTTTTTTGTCTTTGTTTTGTGTTCTAGAATTATTTTACCATTCTTAATAAATGCCAGATAACTTAATCCTTGAAAGAGCAGTTATTTTTGTGAGCCATCATCATGATGATATCAATGTAGGGTTCGTTTTCAATGAATAATTGCCACACACAATCATAAGTACTCTCTGCCACTTTTATATATAATATTTGGTTTAATCATACTTTTTCACAATAAACATTATACTATTAACACGTCCTCCTCGCTTACAGCGAGCCTTTGAAATTACCTCCTGAGTCCACAGGAGCCACTCTCTAACTAACTGAAAACGCACCAAGCTTCTTTCCTCTTCCCGTCGAGGGCCTTTTTCCCCTCACCCACGCTTTCTAATCTCATCATGCTCCTTCCCGATGGGGGAAAACCTTACATTACCCCCTTCCTAAGCGTGAAATATGCATAAAATATTTTACAAGACAAACTGGTTACATACATTTATACGGGTAATAGAAACTAGGATATGATCAAATAACACGATACTGATAGCAATAAATATTTACATAATTTGCAATAAAACGCAAGTAAACATTAATGTTCATTATTTCAGTTCACACAGTTCATTCCGTTCGTAAACGCGATATCACGTCTGCGCTTACATTATCTGTCCCTGCCGTGTCCGTTTCCAGGTGCTGTGATGATGGTCGGGCACAGTATGAGTTTTTGTTCTGCCCCTACTAACGTAGTAATTGGAGCTCTGTCTGAGACTTCATTCTTTCCTCTCAACTGGCAAGCTTCACATACACATACAAAATTCCTTCGTATCCTTGACAATCCCCTCCCAATAAAATGAGTACCGGACTTTGTCATTTGTTTCTTAGCACTCTTGTACATGTCCCTCAAAAGAAGTTTTATGGGCCCTTCGCGAAAAAACTTTTTTTTTCTTTTGGTAAAACCAACCCCCATTTTCTCTTTGTGGAAGAGCAAAGTCCGCTGTTTCCTCGCTCACCCTTCGCTGCTGACTCCCATTCGGCAACCAGTGGGTCACTAATGTTTTGAATTCTTCGAAATTCTTCTTGTGGGGCGACGGTGTGTTCTGTTTTTCTCTCTCACCTACTCCTTCATCTCTCCCACCCTGTTGCTTTGCTTGCATTTCGTTGTCCGTTATATCCTTCTTGTTCACAGCTGCGAACTTTTGGGCCTTCACTTCCCCTTTGAGTAAGCTGATAATTTGTGGATGCAATATGGCCTCCTCACTTATGTGGGGCGTAATAGCGCACAAGATAGCTCTGTGGTGGACTACACTTGTTTTGTCCGTTCTGGGAATGGCCAGATTGATGTGTCTCAAACCTGCCAAAATAGGCTTTCCGAATGCAGGTTTCAAATATGTCTTTGCTTTAGACTCTGTCTTGTGGCGGGGGACCAAATCTTCTCTTAAGACAGAAATTTGGCAACCTGAATCAATCAATGCATTGACAATTTTTCCCTCAATGCTAACTTTCATTCTCTTCAATGCGGTGATAGATTGAATATATCCCGAATTTTGTCTGATATCGTCACTGATACCGATTCCTGTTACTGAAAACGCTTCTGGATCTTGTGGTACATTTTCTGTTTCTATCTGGTTGACTCTCGTATCCAAATTACCCGTTCTTTTATTACTCATGTTGACTCTGTTCTTATTTTCAGGACAGTTCCTTTTTACATGGAATCTTGACGAACAAATGAAACAACCTTCCTCTCGAAGTGGCTTCCGATCAGAACATTTCTTTCCATGGTCACGCTCACGAAAATATCTATTCCGTTGGTTATCATAACATCCTATGTCAGAAAAATTTGTCTCATTTCCTGAATGCGAACCGCTATTATTTGTTGCACTCGTGTAATTATCTACTTCTTTCGCGAGTTTGACTGCATCTAACCAACCGTCTATTTCTTTCAACTGTACATAGGTTCTGGTGTTTGGGGACAGGCTTTCTTTTATTTTATCAACGATGACCAATTGTTTCAGATCCTCAAACGTGTTAACTTCCCTCGACTTGAGGTATAAATCTACAGCTGTTTCCATCCTGACCGCATATTGACTACACGTTTCTTCCGCTTTCCTTTTCATTGTATCTAGATTCTTTTTATGTTCAATGGGAGCGATTTGAAATTCCTTCAAAATCATCTCTTTGATTCTGTTGTAATCATCAAAATCGGGTTCTGCCTGCCTCATACTTATGCATCCAGCCTTCCCCTTCAAAATGCATAGTATAATTTTCCCATGGTATTCCTCCGGGACCTCATACAACTTGAATATAGTCTCTGCTTGATGAAAGAAAAAAGGCCGATCCTCTATGTTTTCCGTCACCTCTGGTATTACACCTGTCATTAAATTCAAATACCCAATAAAGTCATTATTGCCACGTGTTCCACGTCTTTCATTATGTTTTATTCTCTCTACCTCTAATTCGTGGTTTCTTGCTTCTCGCTCTGTTCTTTCATCGATAATACTATTTAGTAATTCTTTCACAAATTCTGGTTCATAATGAGGGCTTTTCGTGATTAGCTCTTTCAAATCCACAACCTTTGCGTCTTTGGGGACTTCCACCCGTAACTCATCTGCTAAAATCAGCAGGTCCTCTTTTCGTCCCCTGGCAAAGACGGCCATTTTTAATATTTTTTCTTCTTTTTTTTTAAAATCAATATCGAATGAAATTACTGTACGAAATAGTTCGGTTTCGCCTAATAACAAAAAAATGTGACCGCTCACCTCGGTATAGGCGAAAGTCTTGATGCTCGTTCGTTTCTGCCGATGGTCGAGCTTTCACATGAATATTCCGATGTCTTGAGACACTGGTGACCACCCAATGTGTGATCAGTTGCGCCAAGTGATCAGTCCTGATCCTTCTATTTCGTCAACCGCTTAACGATGATTTATTCCTGCGATCACCTTCGCACAAAATAGTCACTTTCCATTCAGTATAGTTCTACTGACCGCACTGCTGACACTACTATGTAGGGTTCGTTTTCAATGAATAATTGCCACACACAATCATAAGCACTCTCTGCCACTTTTATATATAATATTTGGTTTAATCATACTTTTTCACAATAAACATTATACTATTAACACGTCCTCCTCGCTTACAGCGAGCCTTTGAAATTACTTCCTGAGTCCACAGGAGCCACTCTCTAACTAACTGAAAACGCACCAAGCTTCTTTCCTCTTCCCGTCGAGGGCCTTTCTCCCCTCACCCACGCTTTCTAATCTCATCATGCTCCTCCCGATGGGGGAAAACCTTACAATCAAGATGATATTTAACGGGGTAATTTTTATTAAGAAAATTTTTTCAAAGGTGTTTCTGGTATTCCAGGAGCCGGACAAGTGAAAAACCAAATTTTTCCCTGGCCTTCATTTGACTATTGTGGATCAAATTCTAAGTGAGGATATGGGCCCCTAGGCTGGGATCTTTTGCAGTCCCCCTCCCAACGAAAGATTCCCTGACGCAGGAGGTAGGGGCTATGGAGGGAGCAATAGGTAGGAGGCGCAAAAAATGAGTCCCACACCGGTACAGATTTTGTCTCGAGCCGCCCAGATGGCTTACATTCTTGTTTCTGGTATTACGATCAGATGCCTTGTCTATTTTCTCAACGTTTCCGTTGTCGAGGTATAGTATGACTCAAAAGCGTGATGTCGTGAATTTTTACTGTGTTAAATTTTGTTGTCTTAATTAAAGTCTACGCTACAACCTGCTGTCCGGGTGCGCCGCACCCCTCGCACAAACTGCCCCTGTCCCAATACATTATCACAGCAATGTAGTTTTAAAAAATTAAATTTCGCGGGTATTTTTCCTCATGTATAATTTGGTCTCTTGGAGTTCGTTATAACTGAATTCGACTTTAAATCTTTTCAGCAGAGGCAATGGATTGGCATCCCCTTTCAAAATTCATTAAAAATACCCCAGAGCAATCATTCGCTCTATTCGATTTTTATGAATATATTCCCCATCAGACCACTCAGTGCTGGCTGAAGATAGATTTGTTCTAAACTAGATGGCCATCCATCTGTAATTGCATGAAAAAGATGGGGTTTTTTTACAATTTAGCTTTCATTTTTCACCCATCTACTTCTTGGATTACATTTACTACCAGCACTCAAAAGAATGTCAATGAATGCAGGGGCGTAGCCAGAAATTTCGTTCGGGGGGGGACCAAAGTGACAGAACAATGGATTTGGCCATCTTTTTCCCTTTTTTTGGTCATTTTCTCACATTTCGGGGGGGGGCAGACCCCCAAGTCCCCCCCCCCCCTCGCTACGCCCTTGCATGAATGGTCAATAAATCTTTGTCTGTTTGTCTGTTTTCTTTATGGCAGCCCTCTTTGAATGAAAAGTCTGAACACACACAATTTTCTGTCTTTACAGTTACTCCATTTTGCTTAACCAGTCAACTGTCCAATTAATTTCTCCGAGCGTTACCCGCAGTGCCCACTTTTTTTTGAAAATGTGCGCGCTTTTCCCCTTTTTTTTCCTTTTCTTGGAAGTTTGAAATATTAAAATATTTTTTTATAGCATGTTTTTTTATAGCTCGAATGTGTCGAGACATAATATTACACCCTAAAAGTGGGGAGGGGCGGTTATAATGTCCTGTGACTAAAAGAAATGCTGTTGATGGATTTATGTGGAACCATAGTAGTTGAACCTTTGCTAAAACATATATGATTAATAAAACAGATGCATCTTCGCAAGGCAGTTGGAAATTGAAACAAAAACGATGGGGATGCAGCTTTGCAAAGCATGACAAAGATAATAGTAATAATAATCTCATCCCTTGAAATATAATTGTCAACTACATCTAGTGATGAGATAATAAAGTACAAGGATGGCTGTACAGAGATGGCAGCACATGCACGACAAATTATTTCGTCATATCTATGTGAAAAGACAGAAAAATCTGTGTGTCGGCAAATGCCGTCGTAGGCAACACCATTACGTATATCAGCGACGGCAAATGCCGTCTTAACCACTTGACTGGTTTTAAACCTCTTCTATAGCTTGTGTCAGGGCCTACTATCACCCCCAAGTCGTAAAACCACCGAGATTACATGAACCACTTTTTTTATTTCCTTCTTCCTGATGTTAATGTTACTTGAATGGGGAAAAATTACGAAAAACATATTCTACGCATTTTGTTTGAAATTAAATTTTTTTAGTCAGAGTGACTAAAAAAAATTTAATGTCACAAATTTCTTCGTGGCCCCCGTATCAGTAGCCGTGGCTCCCCTTTTGCAAGATTTTCATCCGTGGCCCCCCTGGAATATCCTAGCCCCCCCCCCCGGGCCATATTTCCCCCGGTTGAGAACCACTGATCTAGACCATGAGCAAACTTGTGAATAGGGCTGCAACTAGGTGGGGAGCAGACGAATCTGGTGCTTCCTGGCGCTAAAGGGGTGCAGAAGGGTTTCTGAATTCCCCCTTCAACTGCTTCTTCTACATGCAAAGGGCGCGGAAATTCTGGCTTGCACTGGGTGACAAAGTATGTACACTGCTCAAAACAATTAGGGGAGCAAGCAAAAAAGTGAAGAAAACCGAGCAAGACAGCCACGTATTGGCATACAATGGATAGTACACGCGTATCAATGCGCAATACAGAAAAAAGACGTAAAAAAATTTAGAATTAAGCTTTAATTCTTTGAAAATATGGAAAAAAAATAAAAAGATGATTTAGGGCAACAATTTGGTTACATGTAAACGATAAAAAAAAGTACTGTTTAGACATGATGCATGAGTTTTAATAGGGCATGTGGTCTCCTCGAACAGCTAAGACTGCTGCACACCTGTTTGCCATGGATGCGATGAGGTTATCGATCAGACTTTGGGGAATACTGTTCCACTCCTCAAGAAGTGCAATCTGCAAGTCTCGGACACTAACAGGCGGCCTTGGTCGCGCAGCAATGCGTCGTCCGAGCATGTTGTCCCAAACATGCTCGATTGCATTCAGGTCAGGAGAGCACGCTGGCCATTCCATACGCTGTATTGTTTCAGCTTCAAGCATGTTCTCCACCAGACGAGCTCTATGCGGTCGGGCATTATCATCCTGGAAAACAAAGGAATCTGCAATGGCTCTAGCGTAAGGGATGACATGAGGTCGCAGTATCTCGTCTGCATACCTTCGGGCCGTCAAAGTGTCATTCCGAATGATATGCAGGTCCGTACGTCCGCCTATGCTAATTCCACCCCATACCATCCAACCAGCTCGTCTGTATTGTGACCTTTCACGAACGAATGCGGGGTTATTTCGAGTGCCCCTGTCCCTCCATACCAGAACACGTCGGGTGTCACACTCCAGACTGAATCGGGACTCGTCTGTAAACAGCACTTGGCTCCAATCATGTTGCTCCCAATCTCGATGTTCAGCAGTCCATCTTCTTCGGGCCGCACGGTGGCGTGGGGTCAACGGAATGCAGACCATTTGCCTACGTGCATAGAGCCCTCCCTCATGAAGCCGATTACGTACTGTTTGGCTGGACACCCTTCGTCCTGTTGCCAAGAGCAACCTTCTTTGCAGCTGCGTGGCATTCTCAGTTCTGTTTCGACGGGCTTTTAACCGTATATACCGGTCATCAGTTGCTGTAGTGGCGCGTGGCCGACCTTGCCCTGGTCGACGTCTAACATTTCCCGTTTCTTGGAATCGATTCCACAGCCATGCAACAACATTTCTGGCGACTCCAACAGTGTCCGCGACACTACGTTGTGTTTGCCCGGATTCCAGTCTGCCTATAACACGCCATGCCATGGATTCCGGTAAATCACGTTGTTGAGACATCCTCAAGTCACCTTGTCTCAAAAAAAAATACTGCGCAATCGAATTTCACAGTTACGGCAGTAAAACAGACGTTTCTGCAACATCCCGATTTCTTCCCTTATCTCCTTTTTCTGGTTTTTGACGTCATGAACTTTGATTTGCATATGAAGTTTTCTTCTTCCGTTTCCTGCTAGGCTTTAAATTATGGATGGTTCATTTTATGTTACTTATCGGTATACATCTTTGCGTAATTTTGTTAAAACCATGTGCTCCCCTAATTTTTTTGAGCAGTGTAGTTGCGGCCCCGCTTGTGAATGACCGAAATAGTGACCTAGAACGTGTGCAAGCTTTTGAATGACCCTAAGAATAACCTAGAGCATCTTTAAATTATCAAAAGAGTAACCCAGCAAGGAACCCTGTCAGTGAGCAATGATAAAAGTGACCCAGAGCATGTTCAAGCATGTGAGTGACCAAAACAGTGTGCAAGAATGTGAATGACTAAATTAGTGACTCGAAGAGTGCGTGAACATTCGAGTGACCAAAAGAGTGACTTAGATCTTAGTGACAATCACAGCTGTACTTGCAGGAGTGGAGTAAGACCAAGCGAGTTATTGCACAGGGTGGCAAATTCGAAGAAAGATTAGTCAAGAAAATTAGACTAGAATTGGGAGAAAGGCGGCAAAATTCGTGTAGCCCGCAAGCAGCAAAATCACATATGCGCATCCGGGGGCCCCTGTTAATGCCAATATCAGTGAATCCGCAAGCAAATGCATCTCCATTCCCTGGGAAAACTCCAGATATGCTACAAAAGTTGTAGACTTCATTTTCTTCACACCCCCATCTATTTCAAAACTAAAATTTTCACTTACCGAAAAACCTTTTTTTTCGCAGATCCGGCCATTTTTCGGTCCACCTCAAGCTTATACACTCATTGCCATAAAAATTTGCGCACCCAGAAAAAGTCGTCAAAATGAAACGAAATTTTACACATGTAAGTACTACGTTGATATAAGTAAGTAATTAGAAAATCCAAGAAAAAGGATCATTTATTGCAGAAAAAAGTACAGATGAACAGAAGTTTTAGTACTCTGTTGGACCCCCTCTAGCGCGAATGCACGATGCGATACGAGCGGGCATTAAGGCATACAAGTTCCGTATGATGTCCTGAGACATCTCGTTCCACAGTTGCTGTAAATGCGCCTCTAGTTCGACCAACCTCGTAGGGTGTCCAACTTGCCGTCCCAAATGATCCCAGATATGCTCGATTGGTGACAAATCTGGGGATAGAGCAGGCCAGGGAAGGGTGGTAATGTGGCGGAGGCAGTCTTGTGACATCCTTGCTGTGTGTGGCCTAGCACTGTCTTGTTGAAAAATGGCTCCTGGGAGCCCTGCCATGAGTGGCAACACATGTGGCTGAAGGATGTTATGGACGTACCGCTGGGCTGTCATTGTGCCATGGATCAATATTAGGGGTGACCGTGTATCGTAAGCAATGGCACCCCATACCATGACACCCGCTGTGGGAACGGTGTGTCGCTGTAAAGCGAAGGCAGGATTGAAGCGTTCACCACGGGGCCTCCACACACGAAAACGATTGTCATCACTGCTCAAGTTGAATCTCGATTCGTCGCTGAAGACGACCTGGTTCCATTCCGTTGCAGTCCAATCCCGTCGTGCTCGACACCACTCCAAACGGAGGCGTTGGTGGGGGGTGTCCACACGTAATGGGCGCCGCGATACCAGATGTCCTTCAGCCAGGCGCCTTGCAATGGTTCGGGAAGACACAGGGGCCCGTAGTGAAGCTGCTGCCTGTGTCTGGATAGCGGCCAATGAGGCAGTCGGCTCTACGCGTGTGTTTCGGATGATGTGACAGTCTTCTCGATGACTGGTCTGTCGAGGGCGCCCTGAACCTGGTCGCCGTGTAAATGACGTCTCTTCTGTCCACTGGTCCCAACACCTCCTCACAGTAAAATCAGAACGGCCTAGTTGACGAGCTACTCGCCGAACTGACCACCCAGCTTCCATCATCCCGATGATTCTTCCCCTATCGAACTCTGACAACTGCTCATATGGTCTTCGATGGCGGCGTAACGGCATGTCTACCTCAGCATTTCCTTTGCAAACGATTAAATACACTCCAGCAAGCTCACTTACCTGTTTTATACTCCAAGGAGAACGAAGTTCAACGCCCTCTAGTGGCATTACGCAATGCGCAATCACGCTGCATTTCTAATCATTTGCATATCTGCCCGACATGTACCTTCAGGCCAACTTTCGTTTCGATCCCACAATTATTTCTTGGTGCGCAAATTTTTATGGCAATGAGTGTATGTTTAAGGACTGAAGCAAAAAAAAAAAAAAAAAGACCGGCTGGGAACGGAGGATTCATGTTATTCGATGGCTTGTGCTTTATTGTGCGTTACCAAGAAAACTGAAGGGTGTACGTTTGCCCCTCTCCCTCGCAAAAATTACACTTGTGCCCTGAAGCGCTACGGATATGTATGGGTGAGTTGCACCGGAAAGGCAATGTGACGGTCGAATCACATGGAATTCCTACAGAACTTAGACAATCTTTGGTGGTTATACAACTGAATTGACCCTTCTCCGGCCATGGCTTCTTTATTCTTTCCACCTTACCAGCAGAAGAACAAGAAAGCTCAAGGTCAAACTTCAAGTGCATGCACAAATTTTAGCGAAAGGAAATTTACGAAAAAATAAATTAATTAAAAAAAATTAAGTATTAATAAAGAAAAAAAGTGAGGTAACTGGAATTTTGACTGTTTGAAGGCTCTTGGGAGGAGCGATCGCCCATCGCCTATTGTTTGAAGGCTCTTGGGGGAGAAGCATCGCCCCCATCGCACCTGCCTGGATCCGCCACTGCACTGTGTGATATGTTTTCCTCTTCTATGCTCTGCTCGAAAACAACCTGCTTAAAAACGCCGAATTACTGGAGGGATTATTGAGAGTCTATCTCTATACGTAGTAGCACAAGATGCTTTATTTGAAGGCAAAGAGAATATGGGTTTCCGACGCAAGGGCGTAGCGAGGGGGGGGGGGAGAACTTGGGGGGTCTGGTCCCCCCCCCCCCGAAATGTGAGAAAATGACCGAAAAATGGGAAAAAGATGGCTAAATCTATTGTTCTATCACTTTGGCTCCCCCCCCCCCCCGCGAACGAAATTTCTGGCTACGCCCTTGTTCCGACGAAAAAATTTTCATAAATCGGGTGTACAGAGCTTGAAATTTTTAATGAATTTTCTTGATTTTATCGTCTTGTTTGAAAATTATAAGCCGTAAATGAGGAAATTAGAAGGTATCATTTGTGAATACAGACATGTCATCAATGGGCAAAGCTTAGTGTTTTTACTGTAGTGTTTCTTTCTCCATTAGAAGAGAGGATACAAGTTTGGTGTGTTATAAAATTTTCTTTGAATTCCTAAAACCATTCACAGAAAGACAAATTTATTGTCTAGAATGTGAGTAATTCAAAGAAGAATGCTTAATGTTCCCTAAACAAATTCGTTCAAAACGTATTCGTGAACATCAAAAGTTGCTGAAGTGAGCGGAGCTCGGCTGTGGACGCTTGAGTTTCCAGCAATGGTTCCCAACCTTTTCTGTGCATACGCCAAGATCAAGGGTAAAGACTAAACAAAGTACTGAGCTAAACGAGCAGAGACCACAGAGGGTGCACCTGAGGGTCCCTCATGGATGGAAACCAAGTCCCTTTGGTCAGGTCCAGTGCTGAGTGGCAAGTACTGAGCTGATATGAATAGAGTACGCGCCAAGCCAACACCTACTAGAGAGTTTTTAAGTGGGTGTTGGCCAAGCAGAGCCAACGGAGGGACCATCATGAATGGGTCGGCAAATAAATGGAATATTGAGCGAGACAAACAGAGACCACAGAGAGGTCCACCTGGTGGTCCCTCACTGATGTAAACTAAGCTCGCTTGGCCAGTCCCAGCGGCGGCACGTAAAATCTGAATAGATAACAAAAACGGAAAAATCGCGGATTAGCGGTGCACTTGTGAATTATACGTCAAACGCACGTCTGTGTGTGGGAGTATTCGGAAAAAATCATTCCGTGAAACATAAACCAGTTATTTTTTGCCTCTAGGAACGGCAGCCTTCACTGTTTCATCTCTTGAAAATACTGAAAATCTTAAGTGCCAATACTTTACCTAATAAACAATAAACTAATATAATAATTAATCCAACATATATGTACTGAGAGACATATTTTACAGCGAATTTTTTTCCCATTGAAATCACTCAAAATTAATGAATTTATAATTTTTACTCATTTCTTTGTAACTCTCAAGTTGAGGCCACTGGAAATAGCCCTCATTCCAGTCACCTTAGATTTCAGTATCTCCGTATGAGAAATCCTGAGGAATCAATATCTTATATGTTCCTCGCGATCTTATACGTGGGTTTTTGTCATATACGTGAAATAAGAAACGTGTAGAAAAGTGTACAATTTTACTAAAAGGATTCTTTTCTTTTTTGTCATTTCAGAAAGATCACCAAAATTAAAATTTCAGTTTTTGATATTAATATTTTATTATTTAACAATTTAATTACCACATGGCCACATCAACTGTGTTTAAAAATTCAACAATATATAAAAACTTAATTATTTAAAAATTTTTAATTGTTAAAAAATTGATTTTTGCTATGATGTGTGTGTGTGAAATTTCAATATTCTGTGGAAATAATTTTGATATTTGATATTCCCCAAATTAAAGTGTCTCTCTCTAAGTGTAAACTTTTATCTGGCCCATGAGCTCGATAGTCCTCTCCCCCACCAACATTTGCCACTACAGTATCTCTATAAAAGTACCTAAAATATTTAATTAATAATTTAATTTTCACCATATAAGACGTATTTTTTGTCGGGATTCCCATTTCCTCAAGCAAGGGGCAGACCAAGATAATTGTAATTAAAAAAAAAATTCACTAGGTAAGTCGTGTTTTATGCTTCTTTTTTCCGACCCAATTTCTTGCACTTGCGAACAACAGAATGTTGCGGCGTGGATTAAAATAATAAAGGGTGATCCAAAAGTCACGCAACCCGTTATAAATTTTTTTTTCAAATTTTACACTGCTTGTAAATGTAAAATTTTTCATAGACAGCAGCACTATACTGTTCAAGATGGAAAGTCTATTTTATTAATTTTCCATGTGCACTGATATTCTCAGTGGCTTTTTTTTTGTTGTATGATTAAGATGGTTTTTTTGCCAGAAGCAAGGAATTTTTATGATTGAACAATATTTGTCAACTCATTCATTTGAGAAGCCATTATTGAAACGTTCAAAAATGTTTCTGCGCCCAATAAGACCACATCCTTCCGACTGGTGTTCCATTTTCGAGAAACTGGAAAAGTTGAAGACCGCAAGACAAAGTTGCAGACGAAGTGGGCGTCCATCTCTACTGAGCCAGCATGGAATGCGTGAACTAAAAGAAAAAAACTAAAAAAAGAACTGAAGAAATTAGAGTCTAACCCTGTCGTGTTAGGGTTGTTGCGGATATGAAAGCTCAAGATCAGATCAAATGTCAGAATTTGGTGCACCAAAAATCAGCACATTTATGGATTACTGTACACATTTTTTGATGACCACCTTATTTCAAAGGGATTGTGGGCACCAAGATCACCGGACCCTGAAAAAATCCCGATTTTTTGGATACCTTAAGACAAATGCACAAGAATAATCCCCATTTCATTGATTAACTAAAAAAAACATTCAATCGAAGATTGAAAAGGTGAGTGCCTTGAGAAGAGTGGCCAGAATCCTGGCAAAAAGAATGCAAGCTTGCATTCATGCAAAAGGCTCATAATTTGAATACACGTTGTAACATTTTGAAACAAACTTTATTTTTGTATGAACAAATGTGTGTTGTCTTATTTGAACTATATATATTTTTTTAATTTATTTCTTGTGATAGAATTTTAAAAATAAAATACACTCATGTCCATAAATTAAGAATAATTCAGAATCGCACGGAAATCGAAATCTAAAGTAAAAATTTCACCTGTAGAATTATCACACACATCTGCAAGAATGATATGCAAATTTCTGGAAGCCACCAGATGATGCCGATAGTACGTCACAATGACGAGAGTGTAAGAGGGGGGTATATAAGGAATGGTGGCAAAGAAGTAAAATTGTTCACAGGAGTTCTGTAAGGAGCTCAGTGCCATCAGCGAATAGTTATGACACAGAGGACGCATGCGGATGATTTTTTACGTGGTAGAGTTATCGGCCGCCTGGAATGTCTGCGTACTCAGATGGAAGTATCCGAGGAACTTGGAATTGCCCAAAGTGTCATCTCTAGGCTTTGGCAACGATTCCAAGATAACGGAAATGTCAGTAGACGTTACAGTACAGGTCGCCCCCGAGTTACAACGCCGAATGAAGACCGGTATTTGGCAGTAACTGCCAAAAGAAGCAGACTGAGCACAGCATCCGACCTGTCTCGTCAGCTATCTGCAGCCACGGGTACCACAGTTTCAAGGCAAACCGTATACAGACGTTTGGGAGATATTGGTCTATATGCTCGCAGGCCCGTCAGATGTGTTCCGCTCACGGCAACTCACCGTCGGCAGCGATTAGCCTGGAGTAGAGAACATGCAATGTGGACATCGTTACAGTGGGCTTGTGTGATGTTTTCCGACGAGTCCAGGTTTAGCTTGCAGTCTGACTCACGTCGGACTTTCATATGGAGAACGCCAGGTACCCGTTACCACCAAGACAACTTCATTGAACGACACCGTTACGGTTGTGCAGCATTGCTCGTTTGGGGTGGAATTATACTGGGTTCCAGAACAGATCTGCATGTTCAAACCGGAACCACGAAAGCCCAAATTTATCGGGACATCATTCTGGAACAACATGTACGTTTGTTTAGGGGTGCCATGGGCGCAGAATTTGTGTTTATGGATGACAACACCCGTCCTCACCGAGCAAACATCGTAAACGAATGCCTTGAATCTGAGGATATTACCCGTATGGAATGGCCAGCATTCTCACCTGACTTGAATCCGATAGAGCATGTGGGGGACATGCTTGGCCGACGAGTCGCAGCCCGTCAACCACCTCCTACATGTGTACCGGAACTTCGGAGAGCATTGCTTGCTGAGTGGAGTGATCTTCCCCAAGATCAGATCGATAATTTGATACTCAGCATGCCTAGGCGTTGTACGGACTGTATTTCATCGCATGGGAGACATACAATGTATTAACCATCATACCAACCATGTAATAGTAAGTTTTTGTAAAGGAGATATTTTTTACAATTGCTCCAGGGAGCAAAAATCGTAGTTTTTATGAATGGTATACATACACCATCGTTTTTGTTCTTTATCTTTTGTTTAATAAATGGGCTTTATGAATAAGTAACGTTTGTTTTGTTTCTGAACCTTTATTTGCCGGAGCTGGCATTATCCTTAATTTATGGACATGAGTGTATATTAGAACGGGTTGCGTGACTTTTGGATCACCCTGTATATCAGGAAATGAGAAAAAGGCACAGCACCACAAAGAATTCGTTCTAGGATCCCACTGTTTTTAATTTATATCAATGGTTTTTGCACATTGAAGCTAAATGGGAAATTGATATCTTTTGCTGATATACGTTGAGGACACTGAAATGGAAAGTTTCATAAAAGTATACAAGATGACTTGTAATGTACATTGCACTGTGTATTGGAAAGAGTTTTAAAAATAAAACTTTTTATGGCTGTTGTATATAAACTTCAGATATGTTAAGGTAAATTGGATAAATGTGGTTAATATGCATAATAACTAGTTATTATGCATATTACCAAGCATTTTGGTAATTTTAATAAATTTCCCTAAATTTATCACTTTTACCGGTGATTATGCATAGTACCCGCAGCATTGTTGGTAGTAAATTTGATATATTTCCCTAAATTAATCACTTCCAGTGGCTATTATGCATGATTAATTGTACTATATGATACACAGTAGACTCTCTGTAACTCGACACCCCAAAAGTATCGACAAGCATGTCGACTTAGCGGATGTCGAGTCAGTTGGGTTTCATTCTAAATTTTTGTCTGATCGCTTTTGTGTACATAATTATGCACATTCAAACAATTCCATTAAGTAAAATGCTAATTCTCATTAGTTTTGATTAGGGCATTGTTTCAGAATAGAATCTTTCTCGGTTATCGCTGGGGCCCCAGATATCTCAAGTAGAGGTGCTTCCAAAAATAGGATCCTCATAGACAATGTCAGACAGGATTAAGGGTGTTCATCTCTCAACGGATTAAGGCACTCACGGAAAGACGGATGACGCAGCGGTAACAAATAACAGGTTTATTGCAACAATTAAACATAATTTCGTTAGAAGTTAAGATATGCTACACAGCACCAAGAGCTGTGAGCAGACAGAATATAAATTTACATTTGAGAATTAACGGTTACGACCAGCGAGTGAACGGAGTAAAGCAGCGATGACCTAACATAGCTCAGTCTTTTTATACACAGCACACATCACAGAGAATATGCAGATGACAATCCATGCAACAACCGTGGATCGATTGTGACGAAGGTTGGCAGCGACTCCTTGTACGTCACTATAAGCAGAACATCCACGAAGCGATGATGTCGGCCAGCAATGACAGAATTAGCATACCGCCACAAATCAAAACAAATAAAAAAAATTTATCTCACGAAAAATAATCAAGTATATTTCTGGATGAGCGGTACAGTTCTGCAAAATAAATAAAACTTGTCACTTGAAAATTTCCTATCTAGCTTCTTCAACCATTGTTCGAAAATCTCTGATGTTATCCATGCCTTTTTGTTGCCATCATAGTCCACAGGAACAGTTTCAACATTTTTAAAAGTACTGAGATTTTTTTTGATTTTCCGATACCTAATGATTTCAATTTCTCCAACCCATCTGAGAGTCTGCTGCCGAAAGAACTGTCAAATGATCTTTTACATCCTTCTCCTTTGAAGGCAAGAGTTTGGTTAGGCAAAAAACCGAAAAAAATAAACCTGTCTTATTACAATTAAACACATTTGCATCTGTATACTCTTATCATTGGTTTGAGAATATCATTCTTAAAATTTTCAAGTTTCTTGAGATGCAGATACGCTCTCTCCACAAACTTTTCTAAAAACAATCCCATGGCGTTCTTCTTTGAATTGGGTAAACCATCCACTGCTTGCAGTGAAATCACCTTGATTGAGACATTTTGTGAAATTTTTTGCTTTCTCTTGAATTATGGGTCCTGATAATAGGATTGAGTGAGATAGAACGGATTTGAATCACAAAAGAGTTACTTCTTCTACATCGCTGAAGTCTGATTTCTTATGCGTTTTCTGCTTGGTTCATAAGATTAAAAAAAAAATGCTGACAAAAAAATTTTCCTTATTTGTACCAAATGTTGAAATAGTGTTCCGTGCAACTCCATATTCTTTGGCGAGTTCACTCTGAGTTTTTCCCTAGTTCTAGTTTTTTTTTCAAAATTTCAACTTTTGATTTTAAAGTAAAAGTATGAAATTCACATGGAGACATTGCATTCACGGCCGTCTATACTCATGATGAAAACCAAATGAAATATTCAGCGTCTAACCATAGGCTTTAGCTCTTTTTCTTTTACTCTTTTCCAAGAAATCATTCCAAGAACACAACTTTCTAAAACTGAGTTCCGCTAAAAACATTCTCCGCAATAGACAATATCAAAACTCCCAATAGATGAGATTTTTTATCCCTAATGGATGTTGACAACATCCACACTTTTTTTGGCCACGAAAAGAATGAACGACCTCTCCCATAAACGCCACTAAAATGATAAGCCAGCCAAGAGAGTTAAAACATCCATTGTTCACAAGCATGCCCTCCCCGCCCCCAACGCATAAAAGGGACCCATCAGAGAACCAAAAAACAAAAGATTGTCAAAATACCTATGAACAATGCTAAAAAATTCTTATAACTGGTAACACACAGGCAATTGTGAAAACCAGTCGTGGTAAAGGGACAAAAATCGTAGTAGACTTAAGCAGAGTTAAGCCAAACATGTGTCGACTTAAAAGTTAACCATTTAAAAAAGAGCTCTTTCTATATAGAAGGAGCTTTTTTAAATGGTTCGAAAATAAAAGAAGAAAAACCATTCTGGTAACCGAGCTTTTGGTAAAAGAAAAATATTAAATTTTGCGTATTTGTAAAGCAAAAATAATTTTAACGCAAAATGTTTAACATTCACAACCATTTCAGAAAGGAAGAAAAAACATTTTTGTTTATGTATTCAATTACGTAAGATTTTAATTAAAATTTTTTAAATGTTTTGATCAATTTATTCTCTATATCGAAGAAAAGCTGTTTATATCTTTCCGTACCATCCCACCTGTAGGCCATTTCCTGAAGTTAAGAGAGAGGCTACTGATGCCTCTACTTCAGTGCCTCACGCCCCACAGTGTGAAATAATGAAGGCAGGGTCGTGTCTCCAGTAGTATAGATGGTAACATGCTTGCCCGGTATGCAAGAGGGCCTGGGTTCGTGTCCCAGCAGAGACAAGTACTTTTCTTTTTGAGCTCACCTCAGCATAATATCCAGAAAATATGTTTCCTGTTAATAAAGTGTCAATGAAGCTGCTTTCTGGGTAGTACACAGAAGTGTAACACAATAAACTTCTTTACAGAGGTGAAACAACTAAACTCATTAATCAAATAATTAACTATAATTTTTTTGCAGTGAATAAAGAGTTGTCAATGTTTTTTTGGGGGGTAGTGCTGATTTACAAAGATGTCAAGAACAGCTCAAACTCGGTAGTGATTGATCATAATATTACCTCTTGATAAAACGATAATGTGTCTACAACATCTATGCTTGATTCGCAGAGAATCATTATATCAAGGGTTTACTGTAAATTTAAAAAAACTAAATAAATAAAGTAGGAAAAATTTTACATACATTTGATATAAAAATTTCAGTTGAAAAGAGGAAGTTCCATAATTTAAACTCAACTTCAGATTTCTTTTTTCATGAATAGAGATTTAGCATATGTGCACAAAATTTTTGGTTCACAGGACAGGCTAATAATTTTTGCTAGCTATATAAGAGCAAAATGACTTTTTTCACAAACATCTCTGCAAAAAAAAAATGACATTA